>NC_091149.1:24781281-25094552 GCF_041381155.1 Argopecten irradians | reverse complement strand
ATAACATAAGTTTAAGATTACACAAAGCAAACATCAATACGCGGGGTTTGAGGTTGTTCCGTGTTTGTAAAACGTCTGTAATTTGCGGGGGAGCAAACTATGATTGATGTCAATATTAGAAATAACTTCCGAGTAGTTTTCAATAATTATTGCTTCATGCTTAATTTAACAGACGATCAATATCTATGGTTACATAAATTATTAGGGTCGAATGACAACATCAAACACAACATTCAAAACTTGCATCTTTACGTTTTCTGTGCCGTAATTTGACACACTATTATATATGATCGATAGGGTATCATATAATGTATAATGAGTCAACTATTCACTTTGCAAACACTGCAGTTTTTAAAGTATGAAAATAAGGTAAACGTACATCATTCTACATTTTTGCGTGCTTTCATGTTTCGCGGGTGATGACAAATTTAGAAAATAAAAATGTCGTAAGGCGAAAATAAGTTGGTAAGGATTATGTCGTTATTTCAAATGTTGAAGTTCAAAGCTAATGTAGCAATAGAATAATGAAGGACTGTACCTATGGCGAGGAAACCTGGGTTATTTTCGTGTGCTAATGTCAGGCAACTTGTTGGAAAATGACAACTAAAGAACTGCAGTCTCATGTGGGGATACTGCATACATAAGATACTTGATTGCGCGAGGTCAATTTTGGAAATGGTGGGACTGTTGCAATACGCAAGACACTGCATACATGGGAGGCCGTCCTTACATGACGATAGCTGTTAATAGGGCGTTAATTAATCAAACAAACAAACAAAAGAAATGGATGTCCTTAATAAAGTAATTATTGCTCTTGCAAAGGCTATTACACCGTAGAGGTATTCATGAAATTAAAATCAATCATTACACTATAAGTTGATTTGACCAAATTATCACCTCTTTATTTACACGAAACATACTACTGCGTATATATGCATGACGGATCTCGCATTCGGGGGTGAAAATAGCTTGTTGATCCATCGCCTAAATAACTATGTGACTGCCTGTTACATTTCTATGGTATCACACGGTCTTTGTAAGCCAACTTTCCAGTATATCAAAATATATCAAACATTATTGTCTCTGTAAATTATTGCCTTTCAACTTATTTCTTGGTGTAAATATTTGTTGATGCTAGAACTTTCGTGATATTTGGAGGACTGGCCCGTAAAGGTACTATGTTCGAGTTAGATCTGGCAAAGTGTTTTGTGGGCCAGAATTCTAGTGAAATGCCTGTCTACCCGAAAACTAATTTCTGAAATGGTCACGGAGAAAATAAAAATTGTTTGAGAGTGATTACTCTACTATAATCGTGATATTTCTGAAAAATGATAATTGTAAGAACGTTAATTTTAAAAATTATATTGACAAAGAAAATGGCATAAAGGGATTGGACATAAGATGTTGCCTTTATGGCTTCTCCCAATTGCTACAATAATATGTTTAATTTCCAAAATGGTTTCAAAAGCAGTTAACATTGATTTTCTTGTTTTCCTTAATATTCACCCTAAAAAGGTTATTTTACAGAGGAGAGGTTTTATGTGAAAAACGACAATGTAAACCACAGTTAGACGTTGTCATACATCATCTTAGTTTCCATCACGACTGCTACAAATCTTGGAATAACGAGTATGTATTGATTTTGCAAGGTTATACATTCGTGTTGTAGTTAGAAATTAGTATCGTTTAACAGATCCATTGGTAGAATTTTGTAAACTTACACTACACGTACTTGCATAACACACTAGAGTTTTACACATCTATCGTTATTGGTAACAACTGAGCAGAGTTTGTGTTGAGATCTGTATACTGTCACTTGATGCTGTAATTCTATTTTTCTTTCAACATTTTATCATCATGTCGCTATGGCCGTTGAGCTTACAATCAAAGTGATTATACGTTTTATGGTGTTGTTTGTTGGGTTCTTATCTTGGGGCCAGTAAACCTCTGTCAGTGGTTGTCTAAGGTTATGCCTAGGAAGGGGAAAGTGGAATGACATATAATGGACAAAATGGAGATAATCCGAGAAAGGACCGATACTCCCGATTATCTAGACAATTGCCTAGACAATATCAGAAGTTGGTTTCTAACTCACAACCTAGGGGTTGAGGTTATTTGTAATGCTTTGGAATACTTTAATTTTTTTTAGAAAGTATACAGTCCAGTTGAGGGTATTTTTATATAGATACATGCATATGAATTATCGACCTTATCTTCCTGAATGATGGCAACCCATGGATAATTATATACTATCATTGACGGATTGAAGGAATACACCCTATATACATAATACTAGATTCATTTGTTTCGTAAACAATTGTTTGCATTTACAAAACATTTGTTATTTCGCGAGACTGCTTTATAGTATTTTAGCTATATCCATTGGTTGACCATATCCCAAATTACATTAATCATACTAGATTCATTTGTTTCGTAAATAGTTGTTTACATTAGGATAATATTTATTTCGCTACTATATTATTTGGGCTACATGTTGATATTAAGAAAACATTCATTAATTCGGTGGTCTGCTCCATATTATTTGGTGACTAGTTGATATAAAAAAACATTCATCAATTCGCTGGACTGCTCAATATTATTTGAGCTACTTCCATTGGTTGACCATATCCTCCGTTACATTGTTTCATATATAGTTGTTTACATTAAAAAATCATTCATTATATCATTGTATTGCTTTGTATTATTTCAGCTCATACTTAGCTTGGCCTAATGGATAACTGTATTCAGGAGTAAATTAATATAACGACGCAGTATAGACGTCTCATTGTGTCTACAAATTAAACGTCTGTTATTGTGTGACGCCAAAATATTAATATCCATACAATAAACAAACTGGCCTTATGGTGAAGCCGGACTGACCGAGCCATACGTGGCCTGACTGCCAACAGTAGCCGATAAGGAAAGTCTGGATTTGAACCTGATAACCTGCAATTTCCTTAAGCGCGTGACACCACAAACAGAATGGCTATCAACTATCCAATGCAGACACAACACCGACATTTCTATCGAATATTGTAATTACTCGTGGTGGGTCTTCGGTAGCCCTTCCACCCCCCGATAAAGCCTAAATATGATATTAGATTACATGTGGAGAAAATCACTTTAAGTAACTGCATCAATAGATCAGCACAATGATTTCGTTTTAATGTTGAAATATCTTTGGTATAAAACAACCGCGTATTTCAATTTAATTATGTAATATTTTGGAAGGTGTTTTTTTTTACATTTCATTGAGATTTGTTTTTTTCACGTGCGGATTACGTAATAATGGTTTCCTATCTTCATTTCACTGCGAACGTGAAGGTAATAATAATTATAACTCACACAAAGATATATAAGTTAGTGTAACTCATATTTACGAAGGAGATAACCCTCGACCTAGAATCTTATTTGGTTATTTGTGTCCCCCACATGAAGTGGTATGATACCAAGTACAGAAGTGTATCAGTTCGACTTATACCGTTTTGTTAAAAACGTATTCAATATTTATCTTTTTCTTTCATTCGGTACAATCTGTTTTTATGTAGTATACTTTCGTTTTTTTATAATGCGACTGAAGTGCAGTTTGATAAGTTATATAACACGTTGGAATTAATGATTTCTAGATCTCAGATAATTCACAACAATTGTTGACTATAAATTATATTTTTATGAAACCATGGAAGTTGATGTTATCTAAAACATTTAACAGTACTGTACAGTATAACACACTGTCTATGTATAGAGCAACTAACCTTGGGAAAGGCGTTATAACACGTTGTCAAAAAAAACGTATCTTAAACTACTACCTATTGCGATCAGGGGCAGCAGATGTAAATCCACCCTAACAGCATTTTTCTATAGAATGATATTACCCATTCAGATGATTGCAACAATTTATCATTTACGACCCAATAATGTTTAAAGAAATGCATAGTGCGTTTTTTACCCTTGGAAACATTTATCCATGTGTACACCATTAAAAGTAATGGTTTTTTTTTTACATAGTTCCAAATTTTTTGTAAAATGCTGCAATGCATTACTTCACAAGTTGCTCAAAAATCAATACCAATAGGCCAATTTGCCCATTACGGGTAAAAGCGAAAACGCTTGTCGGGCGATTGTTTGATAGGGCTCCGCGGGATTACAGCTCTTAATTCGGTCTATGATCGATGGTGCAGACGATATGTAGGAGCGGACGTGCGTGATTCTATCATTTAAGTCGCTGATAAAACAAGAAGTTTACGCCCTAAAGTTATCCTAAAAGGAATTAGTACCACCCACTCACTAAGCAATCGATGTTTATTGGCCCGTCTGTGGTTTGGTTTGAGGAAGTAGGACGACTGATTAGTCTGTTTGGTTTAGTTTGGCCTCCCATGTGTGAATTGTGATGCGGTGTGTCAATACTTTGAGGCTGTGGTATATTTCGTGTTAGGATTTGCTTATTTCTGCTACAACAATACAGATGTCCTGTATAGTGCTTCACTATACGTCAATGTACCAACGTTGATACTGATAATTTTATTGAAACACTTTTGCGATATTAATAGTAAGCATATTCAGTATAGGTCAGCATAAAAGCACAACTTCATACTCTGGATATGATAAAATTGAATCTCAAGATATTAATAAATACGAAGTTTCTATATAATAACAATGGACGTTTCGACATGGGATATCAAGCGCTCTTCAAGTGAATACACGAACTGGCATCACAAAAGTAAAGCAGAAAAAAATAATATTAGAATGGATGTTTTCAAAATCATTAATGAAAATCAATAATCAACATACATGGTATGAGGATACATATATGTATATTGGTATCAATTTGGGTACAACGACGTTAGGATTTTTCAGCATGTTATTTACAGAACCAAATGTTTTGCAATAAAAATATATATATATATATATATATATTTATGTCGGATCTTTTCATGAGTAATGAAGACTTCTCAAAAAAAAATCATGTTCCTAATCACACAGAAATACGTGTATTATACTAAGTAGATTAGTAACCATTCGGCTTTTTAAATGAACAGACAGTTGCCGACATTGTAACGTCGTTGCCAAGAACACTACGTGACCCGTCCAATCGGCAACGGTATATCACTACCAGTTTATAATGATGGCATGTTTACAGGAATGGAATTTAATGAGAAATTATTATAAACGTTCTTTGAAATCTTTATTATTGCTTAATAATAACTACTTAGTCAAAATTAACTGATCGTTTTCCAGCTATTTACGTATGTTCTGTTGGGACTTATAAACAAGAAATATGACCTGCAATTGGAATATCCAAGATGCATCATATACCTAAGCATGTACTGCACCATCTAAGAGCGAATTAATATTTTATACACAAAAAAAAGAGCTAATTACAAATTATCTATGGTTATGGATTGAATATTTTCTGGACTCAACACTTAACACGTTTTACGATAATGCATGTCACGAATACATTTTACTGCTTTAGTTTCGTAATTATTTAAGGCGCTATAACGAGTATGTAGACATAGTTGGTATTTCTCTGTTTTTTTTCAGGACAAAATATATCCTCACGGCATCTGCGAGCCTTTAATCTGTTAAATGAAATGTTACGTAATAACGTTTTAGACCATCGTTATCACAAACCATGGCTCCATTACACGGTGCTAGTCATGATCTTCTAACGTTTACTGATATTGTAAGTAACTGTATAATCGATAGAGTTGGCGATCTTTAAAATTGACTTCCTAATGGAGGGTTCAGCTTTAGCAAGATTATCAAATATTGTCCAGACTGGAGTACTGATTCTGTTACATAGCAACACGAACTAACAGGATAATGTTCGATTTAAAGCATGTACCAATTGATGGTGGATATATAATGTGCAAAATAGTTTACACATTGTGAAAATGTGTGTATTAGATATTTAACCCTAAAGTATGTCAAAGCTATATACATATAAGACCGTAGTCCCTAAAGCAAACACAAATATACCGCAGTCTCCCGAAAATATACAGACCTTCAACATGGCAGGAGGCTTACCTTAAATAAGCCTTCACGGTAATACTGTAAGCAAACGCATTTTTGATTGCGACTAAATTTTGGAGGTTTTCGAATTCGCGAAAATAAATAGTCGCGAAGACGTTCAACTACAAGAAACTATAGTTTTAAACTATAAAGCGCAAATTATTCAGCGTGCAAATAGAATGGACTACAGTAGGACAGTTTGTTATAAGTTTTTCACAATGTATGAAGTACAGGTCTTCTTTAAGTGGTACTGGCACAAATTACTGTATAATCGGTTTTATATATAATGTAGCTATATCACCAGATATAAAAGACTTGTTAGCAATTATATATTAAGAATCTTTTGATATCTTGGGACTATGATATATTTCAGTTGGATCTACCTATGAATGAAATACTTCTCACAGCCTGTTAATCCGCCGCAGTCAAAAATGTATTTCTATTGGTTAAATGACTGCGCGATATCCACAATAGAGTTGCAATCAGTTGTTCCTAAAATGATGGTCAAGAAATGCTTTGCGCAGATGACAATAAAAGTTCACGCTTATTACTATCAAAACAAGGTATAACTAACAGGTGATATTATAAATGAATAAGGTCTCTTTTTCATTGAGACTATGCGTTTGAAAGACAGGACATTAGATATGTATTTCCACGTCTTGAAGGTATACCCAATCATCATTGAGCAATATCTCCAGTAGACGTTTGCCTGACAATTTTTGTAATATTTTTTCGTAGAATAATTGTTGTCTTTTTCATTCACAATCTAGCATGTTTACTTAGGTGTAAAATGTGAAAGATGAAGTGATGTTAATTCAACACATAACGTATGGATTTATACCACGACAAATGCAACTTTCATTTTTTCTCAAAATCCAATAAAAACGTTTAATCTGCAACACGCTTTGTCGAAACTTGAATATGAATTGTTTTGAAGACCTTTGAATGTTCATAATTTAAAAGTAAAAAGTCGGGAAAAACGTATTTATATTCATCATCTATCTACCCAATTAGCTGAAGGCACTTATCATTGACGGCCTCAAATTAAGTCATTATCCATATGATTTTATCTTGAAATAATAGTTACGTCATTGCGAACGATAACCGTTATTTCACATACATAATCTCTCATTTCTGATCGATTGTGTAACACTGCAATAACACTGATAGTCTGGGAGTGATGAATATATTTGTGAACTAAGGAACAGGTCAGGATTGACTGCCTGGGGCGTTTAAGTGATCTAGTATCATTATACCGTATTGTAGGCTTCTGGCAGTGCTTAATATCTAGGCTGATTAATTAGGCTGTTGAAAGCTCTTTTAAGGCCACTCCAGGTAATTGAACGTCTTATTTAAGCCGGAGTACAATGAGTAAAAAACCTCCAACCGATGGCCAGCACATTGAATTATTCCCTAGACACTTAAAAACTTACATTCAGCAAAGACGAACCAGGAAGTCCTGATGACGGTAGATCATCACGTTCGGTAATTGTTTGATACCCAATCGCAATATATCTGAGAGATTTCCGGCAATCTTCGGAAATCGTGTCATATTCCCGAAGAGTGCCGGACATATCTCCATAATATTGCGATTGGTTTGATACCTTTTATTACTGTAATTCCGGACCAGGTCCGAATCGGAAGTCGTTAATAGACTCACTCCGCAATGTGAATAATATGGCGGTAGAATTTCTGTGTGTTATAATGAATCAGACATTAAAAAAAGAATATTAAAGATAAATGGAAACTAATGGTTTTGACGCTTGTTGCATTGGTAGGGTATATTAATACAATAATTTTCACTAGAATTAACCTCTTATTATCATTTATCAAAGCGAGTAAAATAAGTGTCACTTCATCTAATAGGCGCCTTCACCAATCCCACTTATGTAATAGGTGCTCATTCGTCATCATTACCCAGGTACACTCTGCAACAACTCAATTCAATTTACTGCTCCGCAATATGTATGCTGTCAATAGATAATACTATCAAGTTTATTACATTGCCAATATATAGAAAGGATAAATGTACTTCAACTCACAATGGTTTCAATTGTAACATAATTGGTATGATTGATTATCGACACAGTGATTAAGGGAAGCTTTCGGAAAATTTAAAGGATGTCATCATGAGTATTTAGATGGATGCAATTGTCTTCTGTCTTCTGTTCTGGGCGTTGTTGGTCGGTTATCCAGTAACAACTTTCGGAAAACTTTTAAGGACATCATAATGATTATAAAGATACATATAAGTGTCGTCGTTGGTCTATGGCTATATAAGTTTTTTATATGTAAAGATTTGATCCAGTTATGTCTCAGTATTTTGTAGGCACTTCATTACAACTTTCTATACATAAACAATGATTTGTGTATATTTTATGGCTTGTGTTTAGTTTAAGGTTCTATTCCTATGTAACAAATCCTTACTTTTCCTCTCTCCCAGGAGTATTTCTGTCGGGTCACATGACCTGCATATCAAGTTTTGGCTCTCTATATAAATCCGACGTTTCCAAGCTTTTCATCGAGGAGACTTCATTGATGTCAATCAATCGGTTAATCCGATTACGTTATGAGCACGTAGTCGATACACCACAAATAACAAATAACTGATATCCATGAATACATGCATGGTATCGTAGTATAATTTACTTGATATAATTAGTCTATTCCAATTCGGCATTGATTTTGCAATTACAAGTTCTACCTCACAGAACAGGATGGGATTCGGTTACGTTACCAACTCAAGAAAACTTTGATATTATGTAAGAAATGATCATGTGCCGGGGGTTTCTGACATTAGAGTTGTCGATACGATAACAAGGTAATCATGGATTTGTCTTTATGTCTTTTCAGAAAAAAATATAGATATCTATATAATTGCATAAAAAGTCAATTGGTTGCACAGACATCACTCATTCGAGATATGCATCCGACATTATTTGTAGAGTACCTAAATGTCCATGCCAATAATGGTAATAAAGTTACATATTTTGTGATATTTTGTACATTTCTGTAACACAAAGGCGCAAATATCAGTAAATGGTTTTTGCTTAAAAATATCAATTTGTAGTAAAACTTAATACTATATATCATTATTAATGGGTATAAAATAAAGAATAAAGTATATCTTATTAACAAAAAATAGTTTTCAAAAAAAATACCGGTATGTTCAAAAGGTGGACACAAGACACAAGGGGTCCCCTTGCCACATACCCAAATTATTGTTAGAAGAAATCATTTTAAGGTCCATTATGGTTTTTTTAATGTTAAATACATAAAAACCAGAACGGAGCTATGTTCCTAGACCTTTAACACTGCAAAATTTGAAGAGAAACAAATCGGAGCGTAGGCGGATTTTGCAACCCCACCTTTTGTCAAGTTTGTCATCTGAAAACCATAGAGTATCCATCGAAACACTTTATATATTTCTCCAAAATATGTTCCTGAATTGCATACATACCCATTGGGAAATATTCAGTTTGTGAAAGATTGTGCTCTATTGTTTCGTACCCAAAATAATATGCGAAATAAAAGACAAAAATGGCAATTTTTTCAAGATTAATTTTGCTGTCTGTCTGGCGGAGTGAAAGTCAACTAACACGTGGTGATTAGGATGACGGCGGGAAACATACGATATGAAAATTAACATTTAATCTGTTTTAATACATTTGTTCAGAAATTGTTGATCAGTGTAATAAAATGGTAAGCATATTTTGCGACTTTTCAAAATTATCAATCTTGTTTTGAATTCCCATTTCAAAACAAAAAGCCGTTTCGGAAAGGTAGTGGGCCTTTAAAACTGCTATTTTTTTGTCTTCATTCGAAGTCGCGATAATTTTGACTCTCGTATATATCCGGCTATATAGTGTATAAACGTGATGACATTGTCAAGAGCGATGTTACAAGGCTTTAACAATCCGTAAAATCCAGTAGCGTACTTCTAGTACAAGACGTCAAGAGAAAAGTCACACGTGATGGTGGTCGTATACGATGACAAGAATATGTTAGGTATTAAAACACGGGGAAATGGAATTTTGACACATCAGATCAGATATATCTTCTTAAGAAAGAGAACTTTATTGTTGTTTTTCACTTTCTAAATATGAGGAGCCATTTTGTGGTACTGGTTGTAAATAGAAAAATAAAATACTTTATATCTTAGACGACCACTTGTAAGAAGAGTCTTCGACTCAAAGTGAAATATCAAGAAAATAATCTACATGACGTTGTCAAAGCTATTTAATAAAAAATAAACTAACATATCCTTCTCCTATATTAAAGTGTCATAAAATGAGCAATTG
Organism: Argopecten irradians; assembly: GCF_041381155.1. Classification (NCBI taxonomy): domain Eukaryota; kingdom Metazoa; phylum Mollusca; class Bivalvia; order Pectinida; family Pectinidae; genus Argopecten; species Argopecten irradians. Next base: position 25,084,236 of record NC_091149.1, on the reverse strand, counting down.
AGCGACGTGCAGAAAACCGCAGCCTAAATTCATTGATTTGGTTAAATTTTATATTGCTTGTAGTGAGTTCACATTTCGTTTGCAAGAACGTGCCTTATACGGATAAATGGTTTACTATAGTTAACGTCCTAATAACAGCCATGCACATTTTAAAGGACGGTTTCCCAAGTGCGCCGTGTTTGGCCCTGCAGGTAGGGCATTAGAATTGTACCTGCTGCCCCTTTTGAATGATCGTAAAAGGCGACTAAATTTAGGATTTTATCTTTTCTTTCTAACGGACTTTATCTTTCCTAATGCCTTCCTTGGTACCGCCTCACTTTTGGCCTTGAGAAGGCGCTGGGTTCTGTCCGCTGACCGAGACACACCAAAGTCTATAGAAGTGTTAGTTTCTGCTGGATCGCCCGTTGTCAGTATAATGTGACCGGTTGGAGTGTGTTGCTTGGTGTCTTCGGCGGTATGCTTCAGTGATATAGCACTATGAAAAGAGCAAGGGTTCCACTATATAAGAACACACAACATTAATATACCGTATTCTCCCAAAACACGCACCTCGCACAACATACACGCAACGCATCGCATAATGGGAGGCCGTCCTTACATTACCATAGCTGTGTTAGGACGTTAATTAATCAAACAAATAAATAAACAAAGTATTGCGATTTGTCAATGTTTGTATATTTCGGGAGGCTGTGGTTTATTCGTGTTTTGGTGTGTGTATGTCTGGATATTTCGGAAGGCTGTGGTTTGTTCGTGTTGTGGTGTGTATATAGAGATTAAACAGTGTTTTTATTGCGTTAAAGGTGGTATGAACGCAACGGGATACAGACATATTCAATGTAGCGCGCTACATGTAAAATATGTCTGTATCCCATTGCGTTCATACCACCTTTAACGTAATCAAAATACTGTTCAATCTTTATATTTACATAAATAAGTCTACTTTTACGTCAAATTTAAAACGGTGATGGTTGCTAAGTTGGGTAACTACGGTTGTCAGGATGATCGAAGATATAGTTCCGATTGTTGAATGTTATAGCTGCAGTTTGATTTGAAATATAACAATGACACCTTTTAATTATTTTTAATCATTTTTTTCAATTTGATAATGTATCAATAATGTCCATTTCGAATACAAATATACATGTAGATAACCGAGGCGGAACGACTACCGGCATATTATCGTTGTCGGGGTAGTGATGCGGTCCGAAGTGGAGCGAGCCGCCATATTTGATTTTCAACCGAGGAAAGTAACTTTGAAATAGCCTGTTGATCAAATGTAATGACTGTTGAGCTGCTGAATGTTCGTAATGTATGTATCGGTCTACGTACGCGATATAGACTAAATTCTTCATAGTCACGACTTTTATTTTATTGTACGGATGATAGACAAGTGTTTGCATGGTGTATGAGTAACGTAACTATGGAATTCCTCGAACATTCCTGAGGAAAGCCCTCGGTTGTAGCCTCGACCAGCGATTCTTTTTTTTGTTTATTACCGTTACAATGCTTGAACACATATTCTGTTTTGATATCAAATACATTTTAATTGGATCTAATAACAACTTTTTATTATTATTTTCAATCCGACAACGAGGAAACTTTGTTTGCACTTCATACAGTAGGCCAACCGAGTAGGCTAATGACGAGCATGATATTGTCTGTGCCGCCTAAGTATCAGTCTTGAGCCAAATAGAAGATCGAAAATCGTGTTTTAGGTTATTATTAATTCAAAGCAAATCTGTCATCTGTGAAAAAGTAAAATGTAAATTAAGTAATTAAAGGTTATTTAGATTATCATATGACGCAAAATCTTACCGAAGCGTGAACTAGAAGTAGTTCGATCTTACTCTGGTTTTGTATTCATACGTCGTTGCGTTTACGCTAATTTGAACGCAACTCCCGTTGACTATATAGGGGCATATGTACATATATGTCTGTATATTTCGAGAGGCTGTGGTTTATTTGTGATCTGATCTAATGCACCTTCAGACAAAGTGGCTATATATCCATAGAGTTCGATTTTCGGCGGAAGCGATTTACAGAACAAAACATTTTGTGCAGATATTGCACGCCGTCCACGTCGTACCCTATGTATATGTACTATTGGAAGAGCCTTGCAACAGGCAATCAAGATTTTGTAGGAATCGGTGTTGATTTCCTTAGTTCAATACAAATGATCTTACAAATGACGTTATATTTCGTTGAGTGTCAGATAATATTATGAATATTCCTACGCGTTTAACTAACGCCCATTGAAAAACGGGCGTCAAATAGCTTTGGCAACATCATGTAGATAGCATGCATATAACAGACTAAAACTAACCAGGCTTCGGAAGATCAGCCGGAGGAAATGACAAATGGTTTCATATTACCTCTTTGGCATCTCCTAAATGTCAGACCATATTTCTGAAGCAATGCTTCATTCAACCCAACCGGTTCTATAATCTCCCATATAAGCCGATTTTGTCCCCGATCAATGTTGTGGGACGACGGCCGTCAGGTATATTTTTAATATAAAGGAATAATTTATAGTTATACATTTGGCATGATGTGGTTATCTATCATTCGTTTTCTGGAGAATTTTTTTAAATTATTCTTAAAAATGTAAATTGCCGGAGATATATGAAATTATCCAGGTAATATCCTACATAGCGATATATTCAAACGTATTTACCGTTATGTTTAGTATAACGGTATGTTCTGACTACGATCTATATTTTGTAAGCGTTTACATTTTTCTTCGGTTCAAACTTGAATTTTTTACCCAACAAGTTAGAGGGATGCCAGTATTGATTAATCCCTCTTACACCACATAGCCTCTCACAGTATTTACAAATTGGCTTCTTTTCCTTTTGAAAAAACCCATTATCAGTAATATTTGAATACTACTGCATTTTTTTTACTTCTTTACTTCAATGTGACAAAGGTTTCTGACATTTTATGGCAATACCGTATGCTTATATAGATATAACCTCTACAACACCCGCGCTTAAACGTTCAAGGTCGATCTCAGAGTTTATTTTAGAGGGTAATCCGTTAAGGTTTTCACCAATATCACCACGCAGGAATGTTGTGACATTTCAAATATATACAAAACCTCTGACATATGTTACCCAAGGGGGCTATATCCTGGTACAGTGTTGAAGAAGATTGTCTATATCGGGCGAACGATACCAATAGGGTATTCTGTAGTATGTACAGCATCCAAAAATGTTTGCGACATAACAATACTAGATATTGATTTGACTGTAATAAATATAAATGGGCGATACGATACTGTAATCTACTGAACAAAGGGCCAGGCGGTACATTGTTATGTTATTGCGATGGGTGTGCTGTTCGTCATCTTTGACACCAAGAGGAAAATAGTACAAACGGACAGAAATGGTAAGGAAATACACCAAAAACATACCACTGTATCTGAAAACACAAATGGCCGCGATGACTGAGTGGTTAAGATGTCACGACATACTATCATAAGTATTTTACCTCTGGCTTGAGAGTTCGAATCCCATTTGAGGCTGTTCCCAGGTACTGAAGGATGGTTGGTTAATTCATATAAACAAAATGACGCGTCACCCTGGCTATTGAGTTTGTAGAATGTAAACTATAATAAAGATACGAGAAAGTTTATTTCGAGTCGAATATGTACAAATGAACACATTAGCACTTTTTCTGCACTAACGGATGTAAAATTTAACACATCAAATGGCAAACAACAAAGCAAGCATGTCCTGTAATCGAATATTTTCAAAGGGAAACATTAGTGTTTAAGTGTTATTTCTACGACAAACAGTTGTAAAATCAAACACAAAATCATGACAAGCGACAATATACATATAAAGGAGCGTGTCTTTCAACAATAAGGATTTACATATATATATAACACGGACACAGTTAGTAAAGGAGAAAATAAGTCTTTATATGTAAGAATTTTTTTTTTAAATATTAAAGAAAACAGAGATAAGTAAAATGGTAAAAATAACTAAAATGGTAAATAAAAAAACGTAGTCCAGAGGTTAGATAGATGGTAGGTATTCACCTATCGATCAGAGTTGTATCGGCACAAAAGGTTTATATTTTGTTTTCAAAATTGTGTGTATCTGATGAATTAAACCATTTCAATTCGCTTTAGAAATCTATACCACGGTATAATCTATATGGACTTCTTGATAAAGGAACAAATTCGCCTGATGTACCTACTCCACTGGCATTTCGAGCAAGGAACAAATAAAGATAACTTCAAAACATGCTTTCTTAAGCAGGCTGATAACACAGATTAGAATCTGTATGTACGGCGTGCAGTGGAATGTAAACAACGACCAAATGTTTTAACTAGCTTATCTTACGGACTTTACGCAACAATAACATGCATGCGGAACGTGTTACATAATCCGACTGTGTTGCAACAGAATAACGCAACTAATTTGCCGTTTCTTTATCAACTCCATATTGTGGTATTCTTTGAGATTGAATAATGTTCCATGTATATTTAACTTTGTACGACGCATCGTGGAGCCGTAAGGATCAACATTAACTACAAGGTTTATAAAAGACACTCAGACCTGAATAACAAAGTCGATAAAATTCCTTTAAAGACACTACAGGTTTGGAATATATAATTTGAAGATGTCTCCGATGGCTTCCTTGAAGTGTATAACCAAAACCAATGGACTTTGCTTCAGAGAAATGAATCAAAAGCCTGTATTGGTTCTGTATTTCTTATAATTCCAGGGGGATAACTTGTTTAATCCCTTTTCAATTTAATTTGATTGAAATAAAATTTTGTTAAAATTTTAATATTATTACAATTAAAGTGAACAGTCGGGTAAGGCTGGCTAAAGTCGGTAAAAATGGTGTGAATGTATCCAGTATGATTTCTTATGAAAAAGAAAAATAAAAGCTCTCGTCAAAATCTGTCTGCGTACGAAGAAATTAATTTAAAGTATATGAATCCTCAAACGTCCTCCCGGCTGACTATGTCCGTGGTTACATTTACATGCAGCCTCGCTTTCAATGCTTTCAACTTTTCTTTATTTCAATGGTCAGAACTGGGAAACGTAAGCAGAACTTGACCGTCGTATTAATATGTGAGAACTTTTGAAGGCCAATGAACGCATTAAGACTGGTTTTCTTTGCCCGACTATTCACTTTAAAATGATTGATAAAGTATACAATTTATTGACAAGCGGAACGTCTATGTTGTAATGGTTTTAAGTCAACAAGAATTATCTTTTAAGCAAGAAAAATATTACTGTATAATTATATGATGATACATATGATGTTTGTATTATCATGACACTTGAGTGACTAAATTACTGTTGATCTGTTTAAGGCCTATTGCTATTATAGGTATACTCAAAAGAATACTACACGCTTACACCCAGATGTACCTCATACGTCGGGTATTTTTGCATATTTATCATACTGTTCAATCGTTCTTACCTCACTGTACGGGTATCTGTTTTGTGTATTTATCACACTGTTCAATCGTTCTTGATCTCCAAACATTACAAGAAAAAGACATTAAAGTTAAAACAAACATAAAGATCCCCACGTGTGTTGAAATCCTGAAAAGTAAAAACCTACATAAACAATTAAACGATACAAGAAAATGCACCAAAAGATCGTTGATATTTTGGCTAATTGTAAAGATTTTAATCCATAGAATCATCCACCTCGTGGATTGAGATAGTAATATATGCTCATTTACGTCTCGCTTATTCTGACTTATAGCCTTTAATGTAATATAAGAGTAATATAAGTGTCTGTTGTATATTTATATATTTATTCCACGTAATGGAATCAATCATTGATATACCGTACATGTTATCAGATACTCAGAAAATTACAAACTATCGTCTGGTATTAATGGCGATCTGAGCAGTGTAAGTGTTAAATTACCCGATGATTCGTTGTTGTCTTTCCTCATACCGTTTATCGTGTGAGATCTTATCAGTGTAAGTGTTAATATATCTGATAATTCGTTGTTGTCTTTCCTCACACCGTTTATCGTGCGAGATCAGAGCAGTATAAGTGTTAATATATCTGATAATTCGTTGTTGTCTTTCCACACATTGTTTATCGTGTGAGATCTGATCAATGTAAGTGTTAATATATCTGATAATTTGTTGTTGTCTTTCCACACATTGTTTATCGTGTGAGATCTTATCAGTGTAAGTGTTAATATATCTGATAATTCGTTGTTGTCTTTCCTCACACCGTTTATCGTGCGAGATCAGAGCAGTATAAGTGTTAATATATCTGATAATTCGTTGTTGTCTTTCCTCACACCGTTTATCGTGCGAGATCAGAGCAGTATAAGTGTTAATATATCTGATAATTCGTTGTTGTCTTTCCTCACATTGTTTATCGTGTGAGATCTGATCAGTATAAGTGTTAATATATCTGATAATTTGTTGTTGTCTTTCCACACATTGTTTATCGTGTGAGATCTTATCAGTGTAAGTGTTAATATATCTGATAATTTTTTGTTGTCTTTCCTCACACCGTTTATCGTGTGAGATCTGATCAGTGTAAGTGTTAATATATCTGATAATTCGTTGTCTTTCCTCACACCGTTTATCGTGTGAGATCTGAACAGTGTAAGTGTTAATATATCTGATATTTCGTTGTTGTCTTTCCTCACACTGTTTATCGTGTGAGATCTGCTCAGTATAAGTGTTAATATATCTGATAATTTGTTGTTGTCTTTCCACACATTGTTTATCGTGTGAGATCTGATCAGTGTAAGTGTTAATATATCTGATAATTCGTTTTCTTTTCTCACACTGTTTATCGTGCGAGATCTGAACAGTATAAGTGTTAATATATCTGATAATTCGTTGTTGTCTTTCCACACATTGTTTATCGTGTGAGATCTGAACAGTGTAAGTGGTAATATATCTGATAGTTTGTTGTTGTTTTCTTTTCTCACACTGTTTATCGTGTGAGATCTGATCTGTATAAGTGTTAATATATCTGATAATTCGTTGTCTTTCCTCACACCGTTTATCGTGTGAGATCTGAACAGTGTAAGTGGTGATATATCTGATAATTCGTTGTCTTTCCTCACACCGTTTATCGTGTGAGATCTGATCAATGTATCTGTTAATATATCAGATAATTTGTTGTTTTCTTTCCTCACACCGTTTATCGTGTGAGATCTGATCAGTGTAAATGTTAATATATCTGATAATTCGTTGTCTTTCCTCACACCGTTTATCGTGTGAGATCTGATCAGTGTAAATGTTAATATATCTGATAATTCGTTGTTGTCTTTCCTCACACCGTTTATCGCGTGAGATCTGAGAAGTTTAAGTGTTAATATATCTGATAATTCGTTGTCTTTCCTCACACCGTTTATCGTGTGAGATCTGAGCAGTGTAAGTGTTAATATATCTGATAATTCGTGTTGTCTTTCCTCACACCGTTTATCGTGTGAGATCTGAGCAGTGTAAGTGTTAATATATCTGATAATTTGTTGTTGTCTTTCCTCACACCGTTTATCGTGTGAGATCTGAGCAGTATAAGTGTTAATATATCTGATAATTCGTTGTTGTCTTTCCTCACACCGTTTATCGTGTGAGATCTGAGCAGTGTAAGTGTTAATATATCTGATAATTCGTTGTTGTCTTTCCTCACACCGTTTATCGTGTGAGATCTGATCAATGTAAGTGTTAATATATCTGATAATTTGTTGTTGTCTTTCTTCATACCGTTTATCGTGTGAGATCTGATCAGTGTAAGTGTTAATATATCTGATATTTCGTTTGTGTCTTTCCTCATACCGTTTATCGTGTGAGATCTGATCAGTGTAAGTGTTAATATATCTGATAATTTGTTGTTGTCTTTCCTCATACCGTTTATCGTGTGAGATCTGATCAATGTAAGTGTTAATATATCTGATAATTTGTGGTTGTCTTTCCTCACACCGTTTATCGTGTGAGATCTGATCAGTGTAAGTGTTAATATATCTGATAATTTGTGGTTGTCTTTCCTCACACCGTTTATCGTGTGAGATCTGATCAGTGTAAGTGTTAATATATCTGATAATTCGTTGTTGTCTTTCCTCACACCGTTTATCGTGTGAGATCTGATCAGTGTAAGTGTTAATATATCTGATAATTCGTTGTCTTTCCTCACACCGTTTATCGTGTGAGATCTGATCAGTGTAAGTGTTAATATATCTGATAATTCGTTGTTGTCTTTCCTCACACCGTTTATCGTGTGAGATCTGATAAGTGTTATAATTGATATTGTGTTGTCTTCCTCAAGTTTATCGTTGAATATATCAGTGTTAATATATCTGATAATTCGTTGTTGTCTTTCCTCACACCGTTTATCGTGTGAGATCTGATCAGTGTAAGTGTTAATATATCTGATAATTCACACCGTTTATCGTGTGAGATCTGATCAGTGTAAGTGTTAATATATCTGATAATTCGTTGTTGTCTTTCTCACACCGTTTATCGTGTGAGATCTGATCAGTATAAGTGTTAATATATCTGATAATTGTTGTTGTCTTTCACACGTTTATCGTGTGAGATCTGATCATGTAAGTGTTAATAAATCTGATAATTTGTTGTTTTTCTCCACACATTTATCGTGTGAGATCTGAACAGTGTAAGTGTTAATATATCTGATAATTTGTTGTTGTCTTTTCTCACACACGTTTATCGTGTGAGATCTGAACAGTGTAAGTGTTAATATATCTGATAATTTGTTGTTGTCTTTTCTCACACCGTTTATCGTGTGAGATCTGAACAGTGTATCTGTTAATATATCTGATAATTTGTTGTTTTCTTTCCTCACACCGTTTATCGTGTGAGATCTGATCAATGTAAGTGTTAATATATCTGATAATTTGTTGTTTTCTTTCCTCACACCGTTTATCGTGTGAGATCTGATCAATGTAAGTGTTAATATATCTGATAATTCGTTGTTGTCTTTCCTCACACCGTTTATCGTGTGAGATCTGAGCAGTATAAGTGTTAATATATCTGATAATTTGTTGTTGTCTTTCCTCACACCGTTTATCGTGTGAGATCAGAGCAGTGTAAGTGTTAATATATCTGATAATTTGTTGTTGTCTTTCCTCACACCGTTTATCGTGGAGATCTGACAGTGTAATGTGAATATCTGATATTTTTCTTTCACAGTTATCTGTGAGATCGACATGTAATATATCTAGATAATTTGTTGTTGTCTTTCCTCACACCGTTTATCGTGTGAGATCAGAGCAGTGTAAGTGTATATATATATCTGATAATTCGTTGTTGTCTTTCCTCACATTGTTTATCGCGTGAGATCTGATCAGTGTAAATGTTAATATATCTGATAATTCGTTGTTGTCTTTCCTCACACCGTTTATCGTGTGAGATCTGATCAGTGTAAGTGTTAATATATATCTGATAATTCGTTGTTGTCTTTCCTCACACCGTTTATCGTTGTGAGATCTGAGCAGTATAAGTGTTAATATATCTGATAATTCGTTGTTGTCTTTCCTCACACCGTTTATCGTGTGAGATCTGATCAGTGTAAGTGTTAATATATCTGATAATTCGTTGTTGTCTTTCCTCACACCGTTTATCGTGTGAGATCTGAGCAGTGTAAGTGTTAATATATCTGATAATTCGTTGTTGTCTTTCCTCACACCGTTTATCGTGTGAGATCTGATCAATGTAAGTGTTAATATATCTGATAATTTGTTGTTGTCTTTCCTCACACCGTTTATCGTGTGAGATCTGATCAGTGTAAGTGTTAATATATCTGATAATTCGTTGTTGTCTTTCCTCACACCGTTTATCGTGTGAGATCTGATCAGTGTAAGTGTTAATATATCTGATAATTCGTTGTTGTCTTTCCTCACACCGTTTATCGTGTGAGATCTGATCATGTAAGTGTTAATATATCTGATAATTCGTTGTTGTTTTTCCTCACACGTTTATCGTGTGAGATCTGATCAGTATAAGTGTTAATATATCTGATAATTTGTTGTTGTCTTTCCTCACACTTGTTTATCGTGTGAGATCTGATCAGTATAAGTGTTAATATATCTGATAATTTGTTGTTGTCTTTCCTCACACCGTTTATCGTGTGAGATCTGATCAGTGTAAGTGTTATATATATCTGATAATTTGTTGTTGTCTTTCCTCACATTGTTTATCGTGTGAGATCTGATCAGGTATAAGTGTTAATATATCTGATAATTCGTTGTTGTCTTTCCTCACACTTGTTTATCGTGTGAGATCTGATCAATGTAAGTGTTAATATATCTGATAATTCGTTGTTGTCTTTCCTCACAGCTGTTTATCGTGTGAATCTGATCAGTATAAGTGTTAATATATCTGATAATTTTTTGTTGTCTTTCCTCACACCGTTTATCGTGTGAGATCTGATCAGTGTAAGTGTTAATATATCTGATAATTTGTTGTTGTCTTTCCTCACACCGTTTATCGTGTGAGATCTGATCAGTGTAAGTGTTAATATATCTGATAATTCGTTGTTGTCTTTCCTCACACCGTTTATCGTGTGAGATCTGATCAGTGTAAGTGTTAATATATCTGATAATTCGTTGTTGTCTTTCCTCACACCGTTTATCGTGTGAGATCTGATCAGTGTAAGTGTTAATATATCTGATAATTTGTTGTTGTCTTTCCTCACACCGTTTATCGTGTGAGATCTGATCAGTGTAAGTGTTAATATATCTGATAATTCGTTGTTTCTTTTCTCACACTGTTTATCGTGTGAGATCTGATCAGTATAAGTGTTAATATATCTGATAATTTGTTGTTGTCTTTCCTCACACCGTTTATCGTGTGAGATCTGAACAGTGTAAGTGGTAATATATCTGATAGTTTGTTGTTGTTTTCTTTTCTCACACCGTTTATCGTGTGAGATCTGATCAGTATAAGTGTTAATATATCTGATAATTTTTTGTTGTCTTTCCACACATTGTTTATCGTGTGAGATCTGATCAATGTAAGTGTTAATATATCTGATAATTTGTTGTTGTCTTTCCTCACACCGTTTATCGTGTGAGATCTGATCAGTGTAAGTGTTAATATATCTGATAATTCGTTGTTGTCTTTCCACACATTGTTTATCGTGTGAAATCTGATCAGTATAAGTGGTGATATATCTGATAATTTGTCGTTGTCTTTCCTCACACCGTTTATCCTATCTGATAGCTCGCGTACTGACATTAAATTTATGTAAACTCAGCACTTTTACTGGTCACGACAACTGCAGCTAGACATCAGACAGCAGGCGTTGATTTGTGTAGTACTCGGATGTTAGTGGGGAATGAAAACGTGGAAGAGGAAATTGTTTTACTAAACCTATTATGCTGAGGTCATAACGGAACAATACTTCAATGAATGCTCCTGTAAACATTTACATGAAACATAATCAGTATATCGTTGTCAGTGAAATAGGATTAATTGAAGTTCCACTTCAAAGATTACCCAGACGGTAAAAAGTAAATCAAAGCCGCCCTACAGCAAAGAGTATAATATACACAATTTTGATAACCACATGCGCAGAGCTATTTCGTACTTTGTAGAGAATATATCCTACAAACATTTATCATGGTAGAATTCCACTAATGGTGATGACATCAAAAACATGTTATTTTGACGTATCGAATACCCTTTGCTAGTATCGTTTTTGACATCAAAAACATGCGACTTCAACATTACCAACAAAAAACCTATAAATATGATTGATGGATTTTCATCACTAGTGATATCAGGTCTCTGTTTTAGGTTATGAATGTTCTCTTGGTGATAAGCGACAATTGTGTTTATATGGTTTGAAAAAAAGCGTTATTTCACTTTACGATACACGAACATACTTTCAAGGGCTTTGTTAATCAAACGGTCTGTATGTTGTAAATTCAATGTAGCCAAGTCCTCTTTGAATAAAAGATAAATGCAGACCCATCTGAAACCTTTCTACCTACACGGAAGGTGTTACACCAAAACGTGTCCAATGCGTATTGGAAAAACACTGATTTTGTCCGCATATGATGAAAGAATAGAACATTTAGGAACTATTTTGTGGGAGAGGATTTTTCTGTCCTTACAATAATCGTATATAATACGTTTTCCAAAAACATAATAACGCGTTCGTGAGCTAGCCAAATTATTTTTCTTGATAACTATCTCAAAAGATTAAACTAAGAAAACATATATAAAGGATCTTACATGAGTGGCTTTGTAATATGGAATTTATCAAACGAATTCAATAATTTGATATGCAACGAGCCTTTATATAGTCACGAGTGTGAGCTTCTGTTTATCACATAACTTTTAGTAAAAGAAATATATGTGGGACAAATAATAAAATAATTGTGGTCCATACTAACCATGAAAGCAATGTTATACAGCATATAGTATGTGATGTTTTTACCATTTTTTATTTTACTTATAATTTAACGTAGAGACTACACATGCATTGTGATTGCACTGAATTCTATCAAAAATCATGAATAATATTTGCCCGATTTCCCAAACCTTTTTGTTTTACATTTTGTAACTTCTTAGGTTTCATTTGTCACAGAGATAGTTCAGCGGAAATGAAAAGACACAAACATGCTCATGAAAAATAAATATGATTCGAACAGAATTACAGATTTAACTGTTCGTTACTAGTATAAAATCGCATGTATGACACGTGGAATTAAAACAAAGGCTTCATTACTTCCACAATTGAAGTGCCATTTATTGTTTTCAGCTTGCGCGGCATTACTTTCTTGTGACATTTGTACCAATTAGGCTCTGTTTTCATTCCAGATTAATGTAATAGTACATAGCGACGTGAGCTGCAGTCCTGAAGTACATGATGTGAACTTGACGTCGGAGTTGTGAACACAAAAAACCGTTACACAATGCTATGTTTACATCTCATCCAGCTATCAAATTATACAGGAGATGGATGATTTACTGAGATTGTTATAACGGCGTACAAACACAATCTAACTGTAGCTGGTCCCTGATGGATGCTGTGTCAATAACCTGCGTCACAAAATGTTTCAAATTATGAGGCGCATCAAGGGATGTTTTTTTTCTTCGATATTTTGTGATATTTCTTGAAAATTTCAATTTCGCATTCATTACAGAAATTAAGTCTGTGCTGAATGTAAGTTTTTCACTTTATAAATGATATGATTTTAAAAGTGATAAGGAATGAAGTAATGTGATCTACACATCTGGTAGTTTCAAGTAGTGTAAACTTATGTGTTTTTGGAGACTGCGGCATGTTACAGTCGCGTTGATGTTCAGTTGGAACTCTGGTTTATTGTAAAGTCTTATAATCAGAAAGCATTAACAACAGGCAAATCCTACGTGAAAAATATAAACCAAAATGTAAACTGCCTTTCGTGGCTATTACATCTTGCGATTTTCATTTAAAACTTTGATTCAAGTAATCGATTGCCTATACCACAGATCAATGATACATCATGTCGAATGTATATAGTCTTGATGGAGTAATTACCGAATATTTATGTTGCTATTCTTCATTGACCTAAATTCTCTAATTGGTTGTTTAATTTCATGGTTATATGAATAAATATAATAAATATAGATGAAATAATATCACCTATACATGTAAAAACTGACATAATCTAGTTCTGAAATGATAATTCCTCAACTAACGAATCTAAATTTTCTATGGGTTTGGATTCTATCATCTTATGTTGATTAACGACCCCCACCACCACCACCCCCCCCCCCCCCCCCCCAAAAAAAAAAAAAAAAAAAAAAAGTTGAGTTCGGCGGATGATGTAATCCAAGTACCTGAAGAAAAGATCAAAAGATCATGGCCATATCTAGACATCTCATAATTCTATAGGTTAATCACGAAAATTGCATTCAGCGTTTGTATTTTGTCCTAAAGTTTAATGTAACCACGATATTACCGCCAATCATTTTATGGACAGTTTGTGGATAATTTGGTAACATTTTCTAATAAAATTCGTATCTAGGAGTTGTTTAAATCTATTTCGCGTTTCATAAAAAGCAAATTATGGATCATTTTTATTCTATTGAAGTTAAATTAAGTAATACTAAATGTAAATCAAATAAGTCCATGCCTATTTACATGTGAAATATATATGTTCGGTTTATTTTTCCTAGTTAGGTGTTGCTTTGTGTCTTATTATATTTCAGTGATATAGCCCTTTAGAATGGCAAGAATTCCATTACACAGGAAGACACAACACGAATATACCGCAGTCTCCCAACCACACACACTAAACATTTCTTACACACAGCCCAGTGCATACATGAGAGGCCGTCCTTGCATGACCCTGGCTGTTGATATGACATTTATATAAACAAGCAAACAAAAGGAGTGTGTAGATGGGTGTTCGTGAAAGATGACGTATATGTTGATTGATATCCGAAATAAAGCTTATCGAAATAAAAAGATAGAACGCTGAGTTTGACGTTCCTGTTTGCTATTTACAGGAGCATTGATCTTCAAGAAAACTGCATCAACGTCCCAGACAAGTTCTGTCATATACATATATCTCCATCACGAACTAAATCTGCTTCTATACATTTTCCTGATCTTCCAATTTTGGACTATAAAACGACTTGACGTGGTTATATCTAAAGTGAACGTCTTCAGAGGAAAATTATATAAGATAATCAGAACATCAAAAATCGATCGAACAAGTAAGATGAATGTTCGTGAAACATATCCTGTGTTTAAATTGAATTATCCGTCTTTTCGCTCCAAAGACTTCCGCGAGACAACAACCAAATGATATCCGAATATCTGAACTAATGTTGATGAGTGTTGAACACGCCATTATGAAGAGAGCACCAATCAAATACCGTCTTTAATAGTCAATGAACGTCGTATAAAATTCAAGAACACTGACATGGACTTAATAAGTGCTACCGAAGATAAATTCTCTGAATGAAATGTTCTGTATTTACTTTTGATTAAATAGAATGTGTTGCATGCCTAAACTTGCAGATAATTGCGTAAAATGTTGGATTTACATCAGGCATGATCGTACGCAATTCACTCATATTTCCCCTCTGGGATGAATCTACATGAGGTAATTACGACGTTATAATAACCTGAACTGTTACATATAAGCATTGTCAGCTTAATGTGATAGATAACAAAATTTTCCATCACTTTAAATTTAAAAAAGAAAACGTAAAAAGTGGTTATAAAATATATTTTCAACAAAAACATCATCGCTTTGATTATCATCTATATTGGTTTCATACGAATTCGTCACGGTAATTAATTGAGTATTTGTTCTGTGTTTTATTCTTAAGGCGACAGGGATTGGCGAAATCTAGACAGTGCGCTTCCCATGTAGTTATAGTGACGTCACAGGAGAGTAATGGATATTGCGTGTGTAGCATTGCTCGCTTTTGGCGTTTTTCATTTGTGATTTGGGTAAAGAAAAAGGGCTTGTGCTGATCCTTTAATATACCCTAAGGGGTTTTAGATGGCTTTAATGTCTGTGTTTGTAGTACTGTAAGCAGCAAATGAGAGAGTTCTATGTTATCAATAAACTAGATTAATACGCGAGGCACGGCTCTATGCCAGATCCATTACGGTTTGGCCGATGATTAAGGTTGGTAGACTGCTTTTGGTGTTCATGAAAACTCACGGAATCCGGCTTGGTTGGAAGTATGCTTTGGAACGAAAGCCAGGATTTGATTGATGCAAGCTTAGTCTGCCATATTCACTATACACAGCAGAGGTGTATGTATAATATCCGTATCACAGTCTTTATTAAATGCCAAATAAACCACGTCCCATGAGTACTATCATTATAAATTAAATTTAAAAAATAAATCCTACGTAGTGCACTCTTTAGGAATGGTATAAGAATTCCATATACTACTCTCGTTGCATGATCGTTAAAAGCGACTCAAAACATATAAGGTATCTTTTATCTTATGCATCTCTTCTTTCCGGTGCATGGTGACATTTTGAATCTTATACATTGAAATATACAACATATCTATCTGCCTTCAACATACGCATTGCAATAGCATAACAAACCCCTTTTACAACATAAATGTAACATGTAACTGAAAAAGACCATCACACAAAGTAAAGTCAAAAGCCTGTGTGGGAGTTGCCAAACTCCGTCATAAAAACCAGAATGTCAAACTAGCATGTTCCCCACTTGTTGTATGATTTGTCAAGGGAAAAGATACTTTGCAGAACTTTTCTTTAAGGCAAACGTTAGGGAGTGTTTAGGGAAATTTGAAGAGTCAAATAGCAGACTTAGGAAGAAACAAGATGAAGTCTAAGATTCTAATGGGCGTACTGTTGGGACAGCCCGGGGACAGTTTAAAACGTATTATAGTCGACCCTGTTTTTTGCGAGAAACTGTGCTAACTTCAGAACCTGGACATAATTGTGACAATTCTTTCCATTATGTGTCCATGATGAAGTATTTACATGTTCAATTTCTATATTGACATTTTGTGATATAATTTACACACAATATGCCATAAGGTTTATATGAGAATAAACGTCAAAATATTTCCAAGTGTATCCCGTATTTGCATATTACTGAAAAATTGGGATATTGAATTATTTCCGTTTATTTTCAATCGAAACTGATATAATTATTGTTTTCCCAAGGGAATAATGTTTAGCAACTTTTTCTCGATTTCCGTTTCAAAGCATTTTCGCGGATATCAAATTTCGCAGATTTAAAATTGAATGGGAATGCATTTCAATATAATTGTGCAAGAATTGTGAAAGTTATTGAATCGCAGAGATAAACGTCTGTGAACTTACTTGTCGCAAAAATAAATTGCCAAGGAAGGTGGTTTACAGTACCCAAAGCTTTAACGCGAACAAATAAACAATGTGTACATAAAGAATTATAATTAATTTTTCTTTTTTTTCCATACTAAATCTGGCTTTTTGATTGGCCAATATTTTTTTTTTGCATACCACTGTGAAAAAAAAATCTGAGAATGGCGCGAAACGCCGACGTTATCGTGACGTCACAATAGAGACATTGACGTTGCGTATTGATTCGGAAAAAAGAATCCCTTGAAAAACCACTATAATGTTACATTTAAACATACTTAATTTTATCAAATAGAGCATAAAATTAATTATAAGTATTGATGTCACTATTTTTAAATTTTATCGGGTTATGAAAAAAAATTGTTTGCAAACTTTTGTGAGAATCCGCTACGCGGATTCACACAGTTTGCAAACAATTTTTTTTTCATAACCCGATAAAATTAAAAAAATAGTGACATCAATGCTTAAATGTTACTAAGAATGTTAATCCCAACAAAATTGTAAAATGTTGTTTTACTCTAAAATTGAGCCGAACAATAACGATAGATTCACAATGCTCTAAAACTGTATTGATTGGAGTCAATTTTTTGCGATTTCCTATACGGAATCTATTGTGCCAAGGTTCGCGGTTGACTAGTTTCTTTAGTTATATGAACTATTATAGGCCCGTAAATAAATTATAAATATTTCGGTTATGTTTATAATTCGCTGATTTTAGTGGAAAAGCAAATATTGCGAAAATAAACCACACGTGAAATTTTACCTTCTACACAGTATGTTAAAGACAGCTACCTGTCGTTTGAACACTTGTTCTAAGACAATATTACGATGTGGACGGCGGTCCTAGGCTGTGGTCGTGACGATCGACCGTGGCTATTTATAAACAGACATGCTCGTCTGCTATAACGACATGAACTTTCCTGTTTATCTACCTCCGTAATTTGTTAGCTGCGTTTATTTAATCCAATTAGTGCTGCCGTCGATCAGGTAATTAGCTCCCGTCCTCCAGCGGTCTGTGTGGTAGTCAAACATGGACGTACTCAATTATTGTCTTTGACAGGCAAATCATGTGAGCCTCTTTAGTTAAGGTTGATGGAGTCTGTCTGTCCCTTGCAGGCTTCCCGTTCAATTTTTTATAAAATGGGATTGCTTATAAGGTTTCGGTTACAATAAAGTATGCCTTTGTGGCCACTGCATTATGAAGACTAAATTACATGTTAAAAATAAGATTACTTTCGCCGTGTCTTATATTACCAATTTCAATACCATTTAACCTTTGTGTAAGGCTCAAATTGGCGAAAAGGTTCTCATGCGGCCCCTTTCTTGGTGTGGTTGAAGAGACAATATACTGAAGATAGAGATAAGATACTATTTCGATCCCCATTAGATACCGCGCTTTGTTTTAGTGTTTAATGTGAACCTGAAGTAGATAATCATAATGTCATCTCCATATCTCCCTCAACCTCGATACACCATTTAGGATTTTTTAACCCGTGGATATCTCATAGTAAAACTGAAGGCAGCTCAGACAAAAAAAATCTGAACCAATCACAGGCCAGCAAAATAATAATTTCAAGACTACAGAAAGAGCGACGCACAACGTCAAAGTCACACAGTACACCATAGTGTACGGTTATACGGCTCTTTTGATGTGCATTAAAGGTCTAAGTTACCTGTTATATTATGAAATAGTCCAGGGGTGTAGAGATCGCAAGTGAATGGATCCCCTGGAGTTTCAAGGATGTATCTCCCTTGGCAACATAGATTGTGATGGTCGAGTGGTCATTGATACATACCGACATATCACGAAGTTCGAATCACGGGTGGGACAGTTTTCAGATATTCGCTGGTCGATGATTTACTAAACCTAGCACGCCATAATCGAACCTGGATGTTAATAAAACGTTAAACAATGAAACTAAACCATTGACACTGCTTCCAATTCATGCTCGCATATAAGTAGTTATACCGATGTGATACAGATATGCTTCGACACAACTTAATACCAGAGTACAGTAACTTCCAAAAACATATGCGCAATCACTAAACTTCGACTCACACCAGATAGTTGGGATTTGACATATAATAGCCCTGTTGACTGTGTAAAGTAAATGGACATGATCAATTTAGATGTCTTCGGCATACTGTTTGATTAGGATAGGACGATATTTGATTAGGATATAGCGATATTTGATTAGGATATGGCGATATTTGATTAGGATAGGACGATAAATGATTAGTATAGGACGATATATTATTAGTATAGGACGATATGTGATTAGGATAGGACAATAAACGTATGGAAGGGCTTTGTCCTCTTGCCGAGACACCAGTCTAATAACTAACTTTCATTTCCTAACGTATCCCTTGACACCTCCATATGTTTTGGTGTTTAGTTAAACGTCCACCTTGTGAGACTCTGGATGTTAATGCCCACCTTGTGAGACTCTGGATGTTAATACCCACCTTGTGAGACTCTGGATGTTAATGCCCACCTTGTGAGACTCTGGATGTTAATGCCCACCTTGTGAGACTCTGGATGTTAATGCCCACCTTGTGAGACTCTGGATGTTAATGCCCACCTTGTGAGACTCTGGATGTTAATGCCCACCTTGTGAGACTCTGGATGTTAATGCCCACCTTGTGAGACTCTGGATGTTAATGCCCACCTTGTGAGACTCTGGATGTTAATGCCCACCTTGTGAGACTCTGGATGTTAATGCCCACCTTGTGAGACTCTGGATGTTAATGCCCACCTTGTGAGACTCTGGATGTTAATGCCCACCTTGTGAGACTCTGGATGTTAATGCCCACCTTGTGAGACTCTGGATGTAAATGCCCACCTTGTGAGACTCTGGATGTTAATGCCCACCTTGTGAGACTCTGGATGTTAATGCCCACCTTGTGAGACTCTGGATGTTAATGCCCACCTTGTGAGACTCTGGATGTTAATACCCACCTTGTGAGACTCTGGATGTTAATGCCCACCTTGTGAGACTCTGGATGTTAATGCCCACCTTGTGAGACTCTGGATATTAATGCCCACCTTGTGAGACTCTGGCTGTTAATGCCCACCTTGTGAGACTCTGGATGTTAATGCCCACCTTGTGAGACTCTGGATGTTAATGCCCACCTTGTGAGACTCTGGATGTTAATGCCCACCTTGTGAGACTCTGGATGTTAATGCCCACCTTGTGAGACTCTGGATGTTAATGCCCACCTTGTGAGACTCTGGATGTAAATGCCCACCTTGTGAGACTCTGGATGTTAATGCCCACCTTGTGAGACTCTGGATGTTAATGCCCACCTTGTGAGACTCTGGATGTTAATGCCCACCTTGTGAGACTCTGGATGTTAATGCCCACCTTGTGAGACTCTGGATGTTAATGCCCACCTTGTGAGACTCTGGATGTTAATGCCCACCTTGTGAGACTCTGGGTTCTGTCCTCTTCCTGGCTATAAAATTGGTTGTTCCTTATTTCACTTTATGTATAGTATAAAAGGAGTAGGACACCAAAGTTGGCTGTTGACAGTATAATGTCACCTGTTTAGTCTGGTGGTCTGTGTCCTCGGCAGTATCCTTTAGTTATTCCTTTGTTTGATGGAGACATAACATGAAAATAACATTACCGTAGTCAGTATATCTCAATTTAGACATAATGTGAAAATTACATTAACTATTACCGAACTTACCCAACTAACATATAACAGTCTCCTAGAACACTCAACACAACGTTAAACATAAACATCCTATTCCATTTAAGACTCATCAAGATAGAAACTTAAATATAATACATATCATGTGATAGTAGGCAGTAAAAGTAGTAGTTCTTTTTCATGATGAACACTAAACATAAGGGAAATGGAAAGACTGATTTGCCCGTTGTCAGTTAATGTGACCGTGTGCAGTGTTCAATGTCTTCGGCAGCAGATGCTTTGTGGGATAGTACAATGTACATGTACTATAACAACATAAATATATACATACACCACAACGCATTGAATAGTACTGTTAATAGGACGTTTACTCTAATAAACCAAAATAAACGATCGCATGTAAAAATAGGAAACGAAATGTCGTAACAAATGTCGAAATGTGTAACAAATTTCCATCTGTATAAAAATGTTAGGCTTGTAAGACAGATGTTTTTATATGATAATGTCCCTTCAAATACATAACATTTCTAGAGATCAGTCTCTGTTTGTAAGTCCTAGGATGTGATCGCCAGAATCGATCTGGTCTATTTTTAGATAAATGCCTGTCTGGAATTACGCTTTACATCTATATTGCCTATCCATATACGTAACTCGTTGGTTACATTCATCTAATCCAGTTATTTTTCCCGCCGGTCAAATAACTTACTCTAATCATCGTTTCTGCCTCGACCAGGTCGGGGCCTTGTCTAAAACAGTTATTGTCTTTAAGAACTAATCAGTTCTACCTAATTTTTCCAGCAGAGTGGTGTCCCCTGAAGATAAGTTGGTCAGTAAATGCTCTGTAAGCATTTAGTATGATCAGACATCCCCTGAAGGAAAAATAATATCACATAGTAGTTAGAAAATTCGCCATCACATTTAAGTGACACATGTGACTTAATTTTCGACATCGACTAACGAAAACTCAACATTGACTTTTATGCACATTTGTACAACAACCAAAATTATAAGATAAAAAAACTTCTGTGGTTATTACTGGAAGCAACGCTTGGTATGAACAGAATGTTAATAACTTATACAACCTAGGATAAGGGAGTAAAAACATGTTTGCGCAGAACTGAATTTGATTGCATGTTCAAGTTACTTCGTACAACTTCTATTGCATGACTCTCCTTATAGATAAAATATGCT
This sequence comes from Argopecten irradians, assembly GCF_041381155.1. NCBI lineage: Eukaryota > Metazoa > Mollusca > Bivalvia > Pectinida > Pectinidae > Argopecten > Argopecten irradians. Next base: position 25,062,576 of record NC_091149.1, on the reverse strand, counting down.
GTAAAAGATTTTTTTAATGCATAGTTTTCCCATGTGTTTAGATTTCTTGTCAAAATGTAGAATGATAAAATTTGTCCAGTTTGGTTATCTCTTACATATGTTCAGTAAACATTATGGGTTGGTTATATGCCTAGGTGTATGTCGTATTAACAACTTAATGTAATATGTTGCTTGTGTGAATGTCGGTATGTTGTGACAGAATATTCGTGTTTGGGTCTCTTTGTGATAGTGGGGTTCTTTACATTTGTATAGTGTTATCTCACCCACACTTACCACCAAAGGCACCGGCAGTATGCTTCAGTGTCTTATATCCTTAAAATTGACATGTTCGCAATCACTGCATCATTCTGATGTTGTTATGAAAAACTTGGCATCTAAGATTTTGATTGAAATGTTGGAAAACCATATCAAGTCACTATCCGTTATTTTCGTTTATTACGATGTTTTATCGTAAGCTTTTGTACTGTATCATTGTCGTCGGTGTAAAATATATTTAAATTTCAATCGCATGATTAAAAATCCCATAGAAACTGCCCACAGTCCAATTTTCTTGAAACTTTGCATATTGTAAGTACTACTAGTTGTCCCTTTAAAATGACACTTCTTTTTCCTTTTGTGATTTTAAAAAGGCCCAAAGGGCCTGAATTCTTTGTAGTCATTTTCATTAAAACTACCTGCACAAACATGCCAAAAAAGGTTAGCCTTTGTTAAATATTCTACATTTTTTATTCATAAATCATTTGAGTAGATCGTATACTTTGTATTTAAGTCATTTCTTTTAGATTTTTAACGGAAAATTTTGTTTGAAATAATATTTTTTACGAAAATTTAACACTTTTTGGAAAAAACGAAAACGAAACATTGCTCTTTGTCATCTTATTTCACCCTGTTACTGGTTTTGTCCACAATTTTACCGCCGTTTAAAAATACTCCCATGACATTTCCTGTCTATGTGTAAATCAGGTTCAAAATTAAAATCCGGAAAACTGTTTTTGAGTGACTTCAAAATAGAGAGTGCATGTAGCAACGGAACACTTCTTTGTTAGTATACCTAGTTATACATTTCCAGTTTATGATTCCAGAGTCCGATATAAGTGAAAATCGGTGTACAGTAATAATTTTTGATGCTAAATATCATGGTAACACCTTTTAAAATATTGGTTGCCATGGTAACAAAATAGAGGCCTCTGATTAGCCGAAATTTCAATGATGTCAGAATTAAGTGAAAATTGGTATATATGTGTTACAGGGTATGATTAATAACATCGTAACACTTTCAAAAAGATCAGTTGCCATGGAAACAAAATGATTGGTTATAATTTAGATATTGTCAGATTTAAGTGAAAATTGGTATATATGGGTAATAAAATATGCTGAATAACATGGAATCTCTTTTTAAACGATTGGTTACAATGGAAACAAAATGGAGGTCTCTGATTGGTTGAATTTTAGATATTATGAGATATTAGTGAAAATTGGTACATATGGGTTATTGGGTAGGCCGAATGAGATAGTAACAGTTTTAAATACATTGTTGCCATTGTTTCGAAATAAAAGCCGTCTGATTGCTCAAAATTAAGATTGTAGCCTTTGTGGTGCTGGTATTATTTTTAAATTATACATACTTTATTTGAAATTCAAATGTAACTCTGTTTCCCTCTTTAATCATTTTTAATTCAATTTAAAATAGTTTCTATCTACATAAGAGAGATGGATAATCTTAATTTGTATCTTTTGAGTTTAAGTTGCTGACGAAAATATATTTCTTTCCAATAATTATTTGATTTCTGATATGAAAAGAGAAACTAGTTGTTTATATATATATGTGTGTATCTAGTTGTTAGGTTTTTTTGTACTGGTTGGAAGATGCATGGATAGAAATGTAATAATTTTAGAGTACATATGTTAACTAACAAAAAATTCTATCACTAACTGTTGTTTTATTATGGTGTCTATGATAATTTAAAATTTATGGTCAACTAGGGCAAATATTGATTTTTTAGAAAATTCCCCTCGCTACATTTCAGCCTATGAAATGCTGTTTTCCCGGACTTCAATTTTTTTGAAAAAGTATCTGTTATAAGATTATACCTATAGCATGTTTTTAAAATGGTTTAAAAGTGTGGACAAAATCGATAACATGCCAAATATTTCGAGCAAACCCAATATCCTCAATTTTTAACCTGACAAAAATTTGAGTTTTTTTTTACTTCAAAATCAATTTGTCGTAAAAATAATTCGTAAATACCATTATAAATGGATATGAAATAAAGAATGAGGTTTATCCTGCAACTGTCCCACATATTGACCGATAACTACTGCCAGATAAACTTGTGCTTTATCCGTCAATACGATATGCTTTATCCGTCAATACGATCACGTGAATTTGTTCCATATCTGACGGAACTTTTTCTAACTTGACCCAGAACTTGAACCTTCCGGTGAATGAAACGTCAGTCAGTCCCGCTAAAACGTGACGTCACATTCACCGAAATGACGTCATTTTTACGATATCGAAAATCTCGTATGGCGGTGTCGTCTTTTTCTTGGCTCATGACAAAGGTATGTATTGTTAAGTAATTCTTTAATGGGTATTTATTGTTATTTGAGTATTTTCATTTCCTTTCAGTGATATATCACACTGAATAGAATTACGGTTACTGATTGTGAATGCGCTTCTTTATTTCCCACGGCAGTAAAAAGGAGTACACTCTCATTCGCTTAAGTGAATGAATCTTTACCTCCGCATCAAAGAAGCGTCTCGCTTCGAGCGAAACAAAGTAAGGAACTGTCAATTTGCTTTCGTTTTGAATGCCATAATGGTTGCAGGATAAACAGAATACACGGTTAGTATCTTACAATACAAGTTTTATTTTGGTGCTCGACACGGAAAGCCGAGATGACTCGGCAAAGCCTCGTCATCTCGGCTTTCCTAAGTCTCGCACCAAAATAAACCTTGTATTGTAAGATACTAACCATGTATTCTCTATATCTTTTATCAGTAAAAATAATTAAAAAAAAAAAATTATGTTCAGAAGATGGACACAAGGGGTCCCCTTGCCACATACCCAAAGCAATTTTAGAAAATATTATTTCAGGCCCTTTATGCCTTTTTAAAACATACACAATAAATAAACAACACATAAAAAAGTAGTTATGTACCTAGACCTTTAACACTGCAAAATTTGAAAAAAATCGGCACGTGGGCGGATTTTGCAACCCCACTTTTCAATCGCATGATTACAATTTTGTTTGTTGTTATGAATACCTCCCCGGGTTTATTTGTTTAGGACATTTAGGGGGTTTCGATATCCCAAAACGACGTGGGTAAAGTGCAATTTACCATTTCATCATTTGACGTGAGTTTCGTGACGTCATAATCACTGGAAGGTGGGATTAATTGACGGTAAATTGTACTTTATCCACGTCTTTTTGGGATCTTAAAACCCCCCAATCGAAAGTTCTTTCACCTGACAAAATTTCAACCCTCGTTTGCTCGTTCATATGTGACGAGATATGATCTGGTATTAGTGTTAAACAACACAAAACATCCCCATAATGTAAATTTTTAAATTCTGGTATAAATATTAAGAATTCACATTGTGTGGTATACGACTCATATGGTAAATATTGTTGACATTAAATTAATTCAATCGATAATTTTTACAATACCATCACTGTCATTGACAATGTCAAATTATTATTCAGTCCGAATATGCATATTGTATGGGTACAATTTTGTTTGCTATTATTTATACCCTTTTGGGATACATTTGTATGAATTTCAGTACAAATACAGACAGAAGATTGGTTAACCCGTTAAAGTGTATGACAAGGTCGGGCTTAATGTTATATTTGCTGCAAAAACATTTCAATAATTCCTGAATATTATTAATGTAACAAATTATCATCAGTGTTACACAACTGGGTTGACGATTATTATTGATATTGAAGGAATGCAATCAGCAAAGTACTCGCACACTAACGTAATGAATGAGATTATATTGATTAAACAACATACAAGGGTTTTAATTTTACTTTGCTTAAAGACATTTCTTCGATCATCAATCCATTTTGGAAATAGATACGTTAAGCATCTTGTTATTCAATAACACAATGAACTGTTTGGTTTGAAAATAATTTGTTTGATTTTGGCATAGGAAATTGAAACCCGAGTGCATCACATCAATCCAGTGTAATCTCGCACTGACGGAAACCCTGTGGCTTTCTTGGATTTCAATGACGTAATTACCTCGGAAGTCTTAGCTGAGGATCTAAAATATTTTATTGGTATTTCTGTAGTGCAAATATGTTCTCTATGTATCAACTGAACTTCTAGTATTAACACTGTATTAAAGGTTTGTCAATACGCTCTCACACGATGCCGATGAAACGAGATTTGAACGAGATCCCTGAAGATTGACAGAGAGGATATGAGTTCTACAGGTATTGAACCTAGTGTAAGCGCTATTCCGTTTTATATATAACATTGATTCAGAAATTAATGAGAGGATAAAAGCTTGACTTGTTAAAGGTTGGAACCACGCTGCAGATGTTTGCCATGTACGTGCCCAACGGGAAATGTTTTGTTATTATAACGAATGCAATTATAGTCTAGCAAACCTGAAATTGCATCAAGTAAATTAAAGAGATACTTTTGATTGGTGATATTTAGGTGTCAAATAATACATTTAAGAACAACATTGAACTAGATGGCGAATAATCGACAGATTAAACAAGAAGTGTATTAGTATTCCTCCAATATGACTTAATCAGAACTGCGCTACATTATCGAACAATTCATTTAATATGACTGCGTTACATTATTGAACAATTCATTAAAAAGTTTTTGAATTATGTTTCCATGATAAAAGCAATTAGATTGATTTTTAATTTACGAATCCGTAACTTGTGGTAGTTCGATCGTCTAAATCTTTTTTGAATCTCTATCCCTATTTGTCTTTGGCAATTGATGTTCTCGCTATTACCAAATCAAATTATCCGCTGCCCCCGTCAGTGGAGCCACTTCTTGTGACGTCATAAAAACTCCCAATATCTTTCACAGTAAAAAATAAGTCCATGGAAATAAACATAAAATCATCAGTACACTTCAAACATTATTATTAGGATGTTCAATCTTTAGGATATTTAACATAATTAATTTTTTTTCATACTAAATCAAACTCTCTGATTGTCAGATTCTTTTTCTTCATATACTATTAAGAAAAAAACCGAGAATAGTGCGAAAATCCGACGTAATCATAACGTCACAATAGAGACGTCGACGTTGCGTATTGATTAAGAAAAAAATAATCCATTGGAAAATCAATGGAATCGTACGTTTAAACATATTTTTTTGCTATCAAGTAGTCTGAAAAACTAGTTATAAGTATTGATGTAACTATTTTTTAACTTTATAGGATTATGAAATAATTTTTGTTTGCAAACTTTTGTGGGAGTCCGCTACGCGGATTCACACAGTTTGCAAACAAAATTTATTTCTTAAATAAAATCATAACAATAAATATTGTTGCATATAACATAAAACAATTGGGATTTTTCATTAAGGTAGCATGCTAGTTCGCACAAAAAATGCACATTGCGTTATTACGTCATTACGTCGTTCAAAACGACGTCAGAATAACATGTAAAACATATCACAACACCAACGGGAGTTATAAGAGAATTATGATCTCATCAATTCCGTTGTTGGTAGGTAAGGTTATATAGTGTCAGTCCCGAGCAAATGGAAATTTAACATAAGAAAGTAAACCAAACAAAACATCATTCTGGTCTATCATTTCTATTAAACAGATAATAACGCCAGTTCATTAAATTTATTACCCAATCGAATTTATCAGCGAAACAAGGTGTTTTGAACAATTGTCTTTATTGTACGAAGAACATTTTGATTTTGTCCGTTGCAATTTAGACAATAATGAATTAGGAAGGAATATGTTGTTATTCAGTTTTATTCCACATTTCGCTGCGGATCTATCATAAAAAGGCATTACCACTTTGTCATATTGGCAATATCAAAACGTAATGGTTGTTTTTCCTCTATAACGATTTGATCTGTCCATCAAAAAGAATGTGTCAATTTTATGAGAGAAGATATTTTAATTGTTAAAACTCGAGAAACAAGTTGTTTCTATATGAGTCTGTCGTTAAAATACTAACGTGCAGTTGGAGGTTCAAAAGGATATACACTAGGGTTATACTGTAGATAAATACATGTATATTGCATTGATTATTTGTGAAAGTTTTTAAATTGCCAAATGAAAGACGGATTTCGCTTTGAAATTAAAAAAAAAAAGAATAACAGTTTGGGCGCGATGCCTGATGAATAATTCAAATACTGGAATATCAAACTCTTTCATATAATATAAAAACAGCATTTCTAAATAATAGTAATAGACTTTTCCCAACCTCTTGCGAAGTTTTATTTAGATGTCTTGGCTTAAAGTAAACTATGATTGATTTTTGTCTATTTTAAAGTTCATTTCACGCGAATTTTTCCGAAATCCCGTTGTGATGTTTTAGAAGACAATTGGTATATGTAAATCGATTCTTGTTGTTAAAAGCTCTTAGTCACGTCGTCTTTGCATATCGCCTTATTGATGTATGTTGATATATTGAATAGTTTTGCTGTGATAATAATGGACCGTAATTGACATGATATTCCTTTATCACGTTATTCTGTATTTGCATATTCAAGAGTTATCTACCCTTGCGGGTAGGTATTGATTGTGACGTCAAGTGTTTGCGAGCGTAACATCATTCTTTTTGGAGAAAACGACGTGAATTGCGCTCACAAAATAATGACGTAACAATCGAAACCTACTCGAAAGGGAGCTAACGCTGTAATATGCAAAGACGGAATAAAAACGTTTTGATTTTTATAGACGCTAATTAAGGAATTAAAAGTCTCTTTCTGGTGGCTATGTTCTATCGAAAAATAAAGTATGAGTAGGGTATCGCATATTTGGAATGGACCGCGAAAGCGGTCCATGAAACAAATTTTTGATTCTACTCAACTTGTATCCTTCGATTAGAACCGACTGAAAGAAACTTTAACTCCTTATATTTACAGTCTTAACTATCATTTTCATAGCTCAAAATTTACACTTAATAGTTGGTCTATGGCATTTATAAGGACTAAAATTGGCTTATTAATAGCGTTTTGGTTCCGTACGGGCATTTGGAAACAGCCACTCGAAGGTGGCGGAAATTCCCGCCAATTTATCAATGAACTATACAAAAAAAAATGTGTTCCGTCTGATGAAGGCATATATATGGTCGGTGTTTTCCCGGTATGAAACTATTAAATCGTTTATATTTATCTGTTGTAAAAAAACACCATGGTGCAAAGCAGTTTAGGTTATAAATCCTTTGCTTCGTATTATTACTCACGCATTAAACAATTCATTAACGTGGCGAGGATATATATTTAACGTTAGTTGTGTACCGCGGTCGTTCTCGATTTTTCAAACCGCCTGTAGTGTCAAGGAGTGTGACAAACAGAGAGTTTTTCTTCGATTTTGTGATCACTTGAGTTTTTTCTACTTTAATCAGTTCACGTTTGAAATTACTTGAACAACATGGATGTTTACATAGTTTCATGACATTATTTCCGGATTTTGGAGATTTTCAAATGTATCGGATAACGTCGTTTCGAGGAACATGCACAAACACAGGTAGGCCCACTACTATAAACGTTTTCGCTCTTGCTAAATGTTTAGCTTAATTTTATTATTGTTGATGTTTCAAGCACTTCAATGAAATATTAGAGATATCTATTACAAGTATTGTAAAGCTACAATTGTAGGATTCGTTTCATTGATATTTTCGAAACACCCAAACGTAACATTGTGTAGGTATAAGTAAGGAGGGCCTACTATCGCCGATTCACAGTAGATAGGCTAACGTACAGGACCCGCGAGGTGAACAAATATGCATTGTGGTGCTAGATCGTTTTGGTTAAAACTTATCCAACTAAAGATGATGTTGCCCTCTGATATATCTTATCCATTTGCGTAACCAAGATGTTAAAAATACAATAGGATGTAGATTACTACATGTTGTAGCGAACAACACAGACTCACCGACACACACCTCACCGACACACAACATGTAAAACATTGCGGACGTCATCGGAATGTGCAAAAACTGTACATTGTACAACATTGTTTATTTATCATACCCACGATGCATTGCTAAAAGAGGTACGGTAGTAAACATAAACAATGTAAACTTTTCTACATTTGTATTTACACACGTACAATGTTATATGTGTTGAAACCCTGTTTTGATTTTTATAGACGCTAAACGGAAATAATATATAGCGGTAACATATCGTTCGTTGTTTATTATCGCATATCTTCTGAAATCAACGAATTCTAAATACCAGCGGAATATTAAGAAATTCGTTGACGTACCCAAGAACAGTAATTGAAACAATTATAGTCCGTAGAATCAGTGAATTGCGAAATTTAATCTCCGCGAATATGCTCCGTTTACAAAACCGCGTATTATTGCGTTATACGGTTGGCTAAATACATGGGCGGTATATCCCGTTTGGGTACAAGGGATTTCCGAACGTCCTGATAGTCATCGTTTAATTTGTCATCATATTGATTACTTCCGGTAACCCATTGCCTATATATAGTAAGTAACAGGTGTGGGTGACGAGACATTTTTGGAATTCTAATACAGAAGGCGGAATTAAAGCAAGACAGCAAATATCCAGCATGTAACGCACAGGGAGAAATGATATTCAGCATAAACGAATCGGAATATATTTTTACACGCTACACGCCGCATGCATGGAAGGCCGTCTTAACAATATTCTGGCTGTTAATAGGACGTTAATTAAGATACAAACATCGTCTCACTGTCTGTTAGACACGTACCTAAAGTGATATTTAGCGTAGAGTTGAGGTAAACTGTCCTGCAGTTAGGGCATTAGAATTGTACCTGCTCTCCCTATTGCATGTTTGTCTTCTTCCTAACTGACTGTTGTCTTCCTAACGTCTTCGGCGGCATGTTTCAGTGATATATCCCTATAAAAAGAGCAAACGTTCCACTATACAAGAAGACACAACATGAACATACCACAGTCTCAAAAAACACACTACACACCGCATACATGGGAGGTCGTCCTTACATGACCCTGGTTGTAATAGGACTTAACTAATCAAAGACAAAAAAGGATACTTTGTAAAATATTTTTACTGAACGCACCAGAAATGATACATTTAATGGCCTCTATCCAATGTTATGAGTGTGTGAATGTCTGTTTGTTGAGGCTGTGGTATTTTCGTATTGCGACTATGTCAGAGACATAGAACGTTAATTGTATAAGTATATATAACAATTTGTGGGGTCCTAGTGCAGGTATTCTATTCATTTTTTTTCTCGTTGCTTGAAGACTAAATACTTAACGTGGTTCTTGTTTGGTCCATAGTTGTTCCAGTGAGATGGGGTACCAATCTCATTACATGAAGGAACATTTACACTCGCTTGTCACTTCTATATAAACTAACCAAGGCAAAGTGAAATGTATATAAGGGTTGAATGTATTTTTCTAATGTTGATAGCGGCTATGAATAGCAGAAGCTATCTACATATCCCGTGGAGCGCCTCGGAATATATGTAGATAGCTTTTGCTATTCATAGCCGCTATGAAAATAAGTAAAATACATTTAATCCATATATTTACATAAGAATAATTTATGAAAATGTAAATTATTGAAAGGTTATTATATTTTGTTTAAAATTATGAAACCCATACACGACAAGAAACGAGTTCGCGTTTTCAAGCTTCCGCCTTCCGGTCGACCTTTCTTTGTAAATGACAAACGATAAGCAAGAAACAGTACATTAAAGATTATACTTTAAATATTGTGGGGGCTATTTTTTATTGATATGAAACTGAAGTGATGATTGAAATCAGCTGATCGATGCACGAGAATCGTTGTATTCAAGTGTATTCATAGGCAAATGTTTGTTTTCGTCAGTTGGTTGATTAATATAGTGACGAAACACAGGTATAATAAACATCCAAAACATGACCATTATGACGTCACTGATATTGAGATGGTAACGTCAACTGACGTCAACTGTCAAAATGGATGTTCCATCTTGTGGATTTTGTTTGTTTGTTTGATTATTATAACGTCCTATTAACAGCCAGGGTCATGTAAGGACGGCCTCCCATGTATGCAGTGTGTAGCATGTGTGAAGTGCGAGGTGATCGTGTTGTGACTTCTTGTATAGTGGAACTGTTGCCCAACTTATAGTGCTATATGACTGAAGCATGCGGCCGAAGACACCAAGCAACACACTCTACCTGGTCACATTATACTGAAAACGGGCGAACCATTTGTCCCACTTCATGTTTGCTGAGCGCTAAGCAGGAGCAGAAACTACCACTATTAGAGACTTTGGTGTGTCTTGGCCAGGGAATAGAACCAATATCCTTCATCATAGGAGCTCTAGTCAACAAGTAAGGCGGTGCTAAGGCCAAAGGATGTGGATTAATTCGTCGTTGATAAACGGTGTTCCTGGTCTAACTAATACAATGGTAATGCATATACCATCAAAATGAGTTAATGGTGTAGATATAAGTATTAAACTATTTTCCTATGAAATCTATTATCTATATTATGAAGATTGTCTGCAAAGATTGTCGGCATCTATATAGACCATAGGATGACATTTTAATGCTTTGATTCCATAGGATGACATTTTAATGCTTAGATTCCATAGGATGACATTTTAATGCTTAGATTCCATAGGATGACATTTCAATGCTTAGATTCCATAGGAAGACAGTTTAATGCTTAGATTCCATAGGAAGACAGTTTAATGCTTAAATATCAGCTTAAATATCAGAAATAATGCTTAGATTCCATAGGAAGACAGTTTAATGCTTAAATATCAGAAACATAAACAGTTATCAAAGACGCTATACAAACACAAACCCAGTCAAACTATACTTGATATCATGTCTCCGGTTGTTTATACAAACACAAACTCAGTCAAACCCATACTTGATATCCCGTCTCCGGTTGTTTATACAAACACAATCCCAGTCAAACCCATACTTGATATCCCGTCTCCGGTTGTTTATACAAACACAACCCCAGTCAAACCCATACTTGATATCCCGTCTCCGGTTGTTTATACAAACACAACCCCAGTCAAACCCATACTTGATATCCCGTCTCCGGTTGTTTATACAAACACAAACCCAGTCAAACCCAACCCCAGTCAAACCCATACTTGATATCCCGTCTCCGGTTGTTTATACAAACACAACCCCAGTCAAACCCATACTTGATATCCCGTCTCCGGTTGTTTATACAAACACAAACCCAGTCAAACTATACTTGATATCATGTCTCCGGTTGTTTATACAAACACAAACTCAGTCAAACCCATACTTGATATCCCGTCTCCGGTTGTTTATACAAACACAATCCCGGTCAAACCCATACTTGATATCCCGTCTCCGGTTGTTTATACAAACACAACCCCAGTCAAACCCATACTTGATATCCCGTCTTCGGTTGTTTATACAAACAGCACCCCAGTCAAACCCATACTTGATATCCCGTCTCCGGTTGTTTATACAAACACAACCCCAGTCAAACCCATACTTGATATCCCGTCTCCGGTTGTTTATACAAACAAAAATATGTTAAAATCAAATCAAGGTTACTGAGGTTCACTTCCTTTCCTTTTCGCAGTTGCGTAAATACTGCATATAAATGTCTCACTTAGAATGTAGACAAATTATTGATTTCAGATATCGATAGACCAGTTTCGTTCTTATATAGGCTTTCTAAAAATACTCAACAACTTCATAAAATAGATTGTTTTCTAGATTAAAAACATTGAACGACTCGTTTAGGTCTAACAAGGGAAATTATCTTTAACCACACACAACGCATCACGTACAGTAGAGTCCTGCTTACTTTGAATACGGGACTTTGAATACAATAAAATCAATCAAAACAGATACTTTTATTATCTTGTGTGCCATTAAGGTTTGTTTTTAATCTTTCAAATTGGTTCCACTCATATGAGTCGATCAGTAAGTCTCGATCAGTAAGTCTATAATTAGAAAAACAGCTAGCGTATCATCTCATTTAGTACGATCAGTAAGCTTTATGTCGATCAGTAGTAAAAAACTACTTTGATTTATTTTTTTACGATCAAAGCAAGCACACTGAAACACCCTATATTCGATCAGTAAAAACACATACGTCGAGTCGATCAGTAAAAAACACACTACGTAGCGATCAGTAAGCTATATTTGTGTTAGTCGATCTTAGTAAAGAGGATCTTTTGACGTTTTATAAATGATATCCTATTGAGTCGATCAGTAAGCTAAAACACACTACGACGATCAAGCAAAACGATCAGTAAGCTAAAACACACACAATTCATCGTACACATCATATGTCGAATCAGTACTGTCCAAGCACTAAATATGTTTGCATATGTCACTAGAGTCGTTATACGTATAGTCGATCAGTAAGCTAAAACACACTACACAGTCGACACTTTCGTCAAGTAATATGCTAGTAGCTAAAACAACTACTATTCGATCAGTAAGCTAATTTCCTAATGGTTATTTTTTAAACCTGCTGACCAGTCGATCAGATAAGTTAAAACAAACTTTTTCCCAGTTAACACACTACGTATGACCAGTGAAAAATATTTTACTTATCAGAGTAAGCTAAAACACACTACGTATGAGTCGATCAGTAAGCTAAAACAAATACGTATGGTAAGCTAATATCCTACTTGTATGAGTCTCCAACGATCAGTAAGCTAAAAACACACAATTTGTATGAGTCGATCATAAGCAAACACACACTTTGTATGAGTCGATCAGTAAGCTAAAACACACTACGTATGAGTCGATCAGTAAGCTAAAACCCACGTATGAGTCGATTTGTAAAACACACATCTATGATTCGATCAGTAAGCAAAAAACTACGTGGTCAGACCAGTACGCTAAAACACATAGGCCTCGTACAGTAAGCTAAAACACACTACGTACGAGTCTTAAGTAAAACACACTACGTATGAGTCGGGACAAAGGAGCTCAGTAAGCTAAAATGCACTACGTGAATAAAAGCTAAAACACACTACGTACGAGACGATGGAATGTCGAGTTCAGTAAGCTAAAAACACACTCGCATGTCGACGTATAAAACACACTACGATTCGATCAAGTCGATCAGAATTCAATTACGAATATGAAGCTAAAACTAAAGTCGTAAAACTTAAGTATGAGTCGATCAGTAAGCTAAAACACTACATCAAGCTAAAACACACTACGTATGAGTCGATCAGTATGTATGAGTCGATCAGTAAGCTAAAACACACTACGTATGAGTCGATCAGTAAGCTAAAACACACTACGTATGAGTCGATCAGTAAGCTAAAACACACTACGTATGAGTCGATCAGTAAGCTACACTTACATACACTTTCATATTAATCCATGTATATATCAGTAAGCTAAAACACACTATGAGTCGATCAGTAAGCTAAAACACACTACTATGAGTCGATCAGTAAGCTAAAACACACTACGTATGAGTCGATCATTGTAAGCGAGAGTCGATCAGTAAGCTAAAACACACTACGTATTCGAGCCGTAAAATTTGTCTATCTAGACAATACCTTAAGAATTAGCAAAGGATCTAAAGAGCGTCAAACCCACCACTACGATAAATATGAGGTATCAAACATCATAACCCAGCTTACAAAACACACATACGTATAAAGATTCGGATCAGTAAATAAGGGCCTTAAAGACACCTATTTATATAGGATGCGGATCGAAACACTACGTATCTGCCACAACAGTAAAGTCATAAAAACTACACTACTAGACCATAAATAGATCGATCAGTAAAGCTAAAACACACACACGTAACGTATGAGTCCTATCAGTAAAGCTACAACTGTCTACGTACGAGGTACGATCAGTAAGCAAACACACAACGTTCTGAGTCTCAGATCAGTAAGTCAAAAACACAACTAGTAGAGACAAAACGAGCAAGACTAGAGCACACTACGTATGAGTCCCGATCAAGATAAGCTAAAACACAGACTAACGTATGATCGATCAGTACAAGCTAAAACGAACACCACATACGAGTTCGATCCAGTAACGCAATTAGATTTGACACACAACGATACGTAAGAGTCGAATCAGGTAAGCTAAAAACACACACGTACTCGATCAGTAAGCAAAACACAATCTAAGTATCAGTCGATCACGTAAGCTAAAAAAACACACTACGTACGAGTCGATCCGTAAGAGCTAAAACAACAGTACGCTACAACACAGACCAACGTACTACGAGTCGATCAGTCTAAGATCTAAAACAACACACTACGTATGCAGTCGATCAGTAAGCTAAAACACACTAATTATGAGTCGATCAGTAACTACGTAAAACTAACACTACATACGTATGAGTCGATAGCAGTAAGCTAAAAACACACTACGTACACTATGTAAGCTAAAGCTAAAACACACTACGATAATGTATCAGAGTCAACACTACGATACGAGATCAGTAAGCTAAAACACATAGCAGTTCTCCGAGCATATGGAGTAATCACTAACAGAAAAAACTACGTATGATTCCCGATTCAGAGTCGAGATCGATCAGTAAGCTAAAACACACTACGTACTAGTCGATCAGTAACAGAGTCGATCAGTAAGCTAAAACACACTACGGTATGAGTCGATCAGTAAGCTAAAACACACTACGTACGAGTCGATCAGTAAGCTAAAACGACACTACGTATGAGTCGATCAGTAAGCTAAAACACACTCACTACGTAGGGAAGCTGAAACACAATACGTAACGAGTCGATCAGTAAGCTAAAACACACTACGTATGAGTCGATCATTCAAGCTAAAACACACTACACGTACCTACGTATAGAGTCGATCAGTAAGCTAAAAACACACTACGTATGAGTCGATCAGTAAGCTAAAACACACAGACGTACGAGAGTCGATCAGTAAGCTAAAACACACTACGTACGTGATGAGTCGATCAGGATAAGCTAAAAAAAAAACACACTACGTAATGAGTCGATCAGTAAGCTAAAACACACTACGTATGAGTCGATCAGTAAGCTGTAAAACACATCTACGTATGAGTCGATCAGTAAGCTAAAAAAAGCACACTACGTAACGAGTCGATCAGTAAGCTAAAACACACTACGTGTACGAGTCGATCAGTAAGCTAAAAACACACTACGTATGATCGATCAGTAAGCTAAAACACAACTACGTATGATTCGATCAGTAAGCTAAACACACTACTACGTACGAGTCAGATCATCAGTAAGCTAAAACACACTACGTACTGAGTCGATCAGTAAGCTAAAACACACTACGTACGAGTCGATCAGTAAGCTAAAACACACTACGTAGAGTCGATCGATAAGAGTACGTATGAGTCGATCAGTAAGCTAAAACACACTACGTATGAGTCGAGTCAGTAAGCTAAAACACACTACGTAAGTCGATCAGTAAGCTAAAACACACTACGTATGAGTCGATCAGTAAGCTAAAACACACTACGTATGAGTCGATCAGTAAGCTAAAAACACACTACGTAAGTCGATCAGTAAGCTAAAACACACTACGTATGAGTCGATCAGTAAGCTAAAACACACTACGTACGAGTCGATCAGTAAGCTAAAACACACACTACGTATGAGTCGATCAGTAAGCTAAAACACACTACGTATGAGTCGATCAGTAAGCTAAAACACACTACGTATGAGTCGATCAGTAAGCTAAAACACACTACGTATGAGTCGATCAGTAAGCTAAAACACACTATACGTATGAGTCGATCAGTAAGCTAAAACACACTACGTATGAGTCGATCAGTAAGCTAAAACACACTACGTATGAGTCGATCAGTAAGCTAAAACACACTACGTATGAGTCGATCAGTAAGCTAAAACACACTACGTACGAGTCGATCAGTAAGCTAAAACACACTACGTAATGAGTCGATCAGTAAGCTAAAACACACTACGTACGAGTCGATGAGCTAAAAACCTACGATCGATCAGTAAGCTAAAACACACTACGTATGAGTCGATCAGTAAGCTAAAACACACACGTACGATGAGTCGATCAGTAAGCTAAAACACACTACGTATGAGTCGATCAGTAAGCTAAAACACACTACGTATGAGTCGATCAGTAAGCTAAAACACACTACGTATGAGTCGATCAGTAAGCTAAAACACACTACGTATGAGTCGATCAGTAAGCACATAAAACACAGTAAGCTAAAACACACTATGAGTCGATCAGTAAGCTAAAACACACTACGTATGAGTCGATCAGTAAGCTAAAACACACTACGTACGAGTCGATCAGTAAGCTAAAACACACTACGTATGAGTCGATCAGTAAGCTAAAACACACTACGTAGTATGAGTCGATCAGTAAGCTAAAACACACTACGTATGAGTCGATCAGTAAGCTAAAACCACACTACGTATGAGTCGATCAGTAAGCTAAAACACACTACGTATGAGTCGATCAGTAAGCTAAAACACACTACGTATGAGTCGATCAGTAAGCTAAAACACACTACGTATGAGTCGATCAGTAAGCTAAAACACACTACGTATGAGTCGATCAGTAAGCTAAAACACACTACGTATGAGTCGATCAGTAAGCTAAAACACACTACGTACGAGTCGATCAGTAAGCTAAAACACACTACGTATGAGTCGATCAGTAAGCTAAAACACACTAACGTACGAGTCGATCAGTAAGCTAAAACACACTACGTATGAGTCGATCAGTAAGCTAAAACACACTACGTATGAGTCGATCAGTAAGCTAAAACACACTACGTATGAGTCGATCAGTAAGCTAAAACACACTACGTATGAGTCGATCAGTAAGCTAAAACACACTACGTATGAGTCGATCAGTAAGCTAAAACACACTACGTATGAGTCGATCAGTAAGCTAAAACACACTACGTATGAGTCGATCAGTAAGCTAAAACACACTACGTATGAGTCGATCAGTAAGCTAAAACACACTACGTATGAGTCGATCAGTAAGCTAAAACACTACGTACGTATGAGTCGATCAGTAAGCTAAAACACACTACGTATGAGTCGATCAGTAAGCTAAAACACACTACGTATGAGTCGATCAGTAAGCTAAAACACACTACGTATGAGTCGATCAGTAAGCTAAAACACACTACGTATGAGTCGATCAGTAAGCTAAAACACACTACGTATGAGTCGATCAGTAAGCTAAAACACACTACGTACGAGTCGATCAGTAAGCTAAAACACACTACGTATGAGTCGATCAGTAAGCTAAAACACACTACGTATGAGTCGATCAGTAAGCTAAAACACACTACGTATGAGTCGATCAGTAAGCTAAAACACACTACGTATGAGTCGATCAGTAAGCTAAAACACACACTACGTATGAGTCGATCAGTAAGCTAAAACACACTACGTATGAGTCGATCAGTAAGCTAAAACACACTAACGTATGAGTCGATCAGTAAGCTAAAACACACTACGTATGAGTCGATCAGTAAGCTAAAACACACTACGTATGAGTCGATCAGTAAGCTAAAACACACTACGTATGAGTCGATCAGTAAGCTAAAACACACTACGTATGAGTCGATCAGTAAGCTAAAACACACTACGTATGAGTCGATCAGTAAGCTAAAACACACTACGTATGAGTCGATCAGTAAGCTAAAACACACTACGTATGAGTCGATCAGTAAGCTAAAAACACACTACGTATGAGTCGATCAGTAAGCTAAAACACACTACGTATGAGTCGAGTCAGTAAGCTAAAACACACTACGTATGAGTCGATCAGTAAGCTAAAACACACTACGTATGAGTCGATCAGTAAGCTAAAACACACTACGTATGAGTCGATCAGTAAGCTAAAACACACTACGTATGAGTCGATCAGTAAGCTAAAACACACTACGTACGAGTCGATCAGTAAGCTAAAACACACTACGTATGAGTCGATCAGTAAGCTAAAACACACTACGTACGAGTCGATCAGTAAGCTAAAACACACTACGTACGAGTCGATCAGTAAGCTAAAACACACTACGTATGAGTCGATCAGTAAGCTAAAACACACTACGTATGAGTCGATCAGTAAGCTAAAACACACTACGTATGAGTCGATCAGTAAGCTAAAACACACTACGTATGAGTCGATCAGTAAGCTAAAACACACTACGTATGAGTCGATCAGTAAGCTAAAACACACTACGTATGAGTCGATCAGTAAGCTAAAACACACTACGTATGAGTCGATCAGTAAGCTAAAACACACTACGTATGAGTCGATCAGTAAGCTAAAACACACTACGTATGAGTCGATCAGTAAGCTAAAACACACTACGTATGAGTCGATCAGTAAGCTAAAACACACTACGTATGAGTCGATCAGTAAGCTAAAACACACTACGTATGAGTCGATCAGTAAGCTAAAACACACTACGTATGTATGAGTCGATCAGTAAGCTAAAACACACTACGTATGAGTCGATCAGTAAGCTAAAACACACTACGTATGAGTCGATCAGTAAGCTAAAACACACTACGTATGAGTCGATCAGTAAGCTAAAACACACTACGTATGAGTCGATCAGTAAGCTAAAACACACTACGTATGAGTCGATCAGTAAGCTAAAACACACTACTATGAGTCGATCAGTAAGCTAAAACACACTACGTATGAGTCGATCAGTAAGCTAAAACACACTACGTATGAGTCGATCAGTAAGCTAAAACACACTACGTATGAGTCGATCAGTAAGCTAAAACACACTACGTATGAGTCGATCAGTAAGCTAAAACACACTACGTATGAGTCGATCAGTAAGCTAAAACACACTACTAACGTACGTATGAGTCGATCAGTAAGCTAAAACACACTACTATACGAGTCGATCAGTAAGCTAAAAACACACTACTTATGAGTCGATCAGTAAGCTAAAACACACTACGTATGAGTCGATCAGTAAGCTAAAACACACTACGTACGTATGAGTCGATCAGTAAGCTAAAACACACACTACGTATGAGTCGATCAGTAAGCTAAAACACACTACGTATGAGTCGATCAGTAAGCTAAAACACACTACGTATGAGTCGATCAGTAAGCTAAAACACACTAGTATGAGTCGATCAGTAAGCTAAAACACACTACGTATTGAGTCGATCAGTAAGCTAAAACACACTACGTATGAGTCGATCAGTAAGCTAAAACACACTACGTATGAGTCGATCAGTAAGCTAAAACACACTACGTATGAGTCGATCAGTAAGCTAAAACACACTACGTATGAGTCGATCAGTAAGCTAAAACACACTAGTATGAGTCGATCAGTAAGCTAAAAACACACTACGTATGAGTCGATCAGTAAGCTAAAACACACTACGTATGAGTCGATCAGTAAGCTAAAACACACTACGTACGAGTCGATCAGTAAGCTAAAACACACTACGTATGAGTCGATCAGTAAGCTAAAACACACTACGTATGAGTCGATCAGTAAGCTAAAACACACTAGTATGAGTCGATCAGTAAGCTAAAACACACTACGTATGAGTCGATCAGTAAGCTAAAACACACTAGTATGAGTCGATCAGTAAGCTAAAACACACTACGTATGAGTCGATCAGTAAGCTAAAACACACTACGTATGAGTCGATCAGTAAGCTAAAACACACTACGTATGAGTCGATCAGTAAGCTAAAACACACTACGTATGAGTCGATCAGTAAGCTAAAACACACTACGTATGAGTCGATCAGTAAGCTAAAACACACTACGTATGAGTCGATCAGTAAGCTAAAACACACTACGTATGAGTCGATCAGTAAGCTAAAACACACTACGTATGAGTCGATCAGTAAGCTAAAACACACTACGTATGAGTCGATCAGTAAGCTAAAACACACTACGTATGAGTCGATCAGTAAGCTAAAACACACTACGTATGAGTCGATCAGTAAGCTAAAACACACTACGTATGAGTCGATCAGTAAGCTAAAACACACTACGTATGAGTCGATCAGTAAGCTAAAACACACTACGTATGAGTCGATCAGTAAGCTAAAACACACTACGTACGAGTCGATCAGTAAGCTAAAACACACTACGTATGAGTCGATCAGTAAGCTAAAACACACTAGTATGAGTCGATCAGTAAGCTAAAACACACTACGTATGAGTCGATCAGTAAGCTAAAACACACTACGTATGAGTCGATCAGTAAGCTAAAACACACTACGTATGAGTCGATCAGTAAGCTAAAACACACTACGTATGAGTCGATCAGTAAGCTAAAACACACTACGTATGAGTCGATCAGTAAGCTAAAACACACTACGTATGAGTCGATCAGTAAGCTAAAACACACTACGTATGAGTCGATCAGTAAGCTAAAACACACTACGTATGAGTCGATCAGTAAGCTAAAACACACTACGTATGAGTCGATCAGTAAGCTAAAACACACTACGTATGAGTCGATCAGTAAGCTAAAACACACTACGTATGAGTCGATCAGTAAGCTAAAACACACACTACGTATGAGTCGATCAGTAAGCTAAAACACACTACGTATGAGTCGATCAGTAAGCTAAAACACACTACGTATGAGTCGATCAGTAAGCTAAAACACACTACGTATGAGTCGATCAGTAAGCTAAAACACACTACGTACGAGTCGATCAGTAAGCTAAAACACACTACGTATGAGTCGATCAGTAAGCTAAAACACACTACGTATGAGTCGATCAGTAAGCTAAAACACACTACGTACGAGAGTCGATCAGTAAGCTAAAACACACTACGTACGAGTCGATCAGTAAGCTAAAACACACTACGTATGAGTCGATCAGTAAGCTAAAACACACTACGTACGAGTCGATCAGTAAGCTAAAACACACTACGTACGAGTCGATCAGTAAGCTAAAACACACTACGTATGAGTCGATCAGTAAGCTAAAAAACACACTACGTATGAGTCGATCAGTAAGCTAAAACACACTACGTATGAGTCGATCAGTAAGCTAAAACACACTACGTATGAGTCGATCAGTAAGCTAAAACACACTACGTATGAGTCGATCAGTAAGCTAAAACACACTACGTATGAGTCGATCAGTAAGCTAAAACACACTACGTATGAGTCGATCAGTAAGCTAAAACACACTACGTATGAGTCGATCAGTAAGCTAAAACACACTACGTATGAGTCGATCAGTAAGCTAAAACACACTACGTATGAGTCGATCAGTAAGCTAAAACACACTACGTATGAGTCGATCAGTAAGCTAAAACACACTACGTATGAGTCGATCAGTAAGCTAAAACACACTACGTACATGAGTCGATCAGTAAGCTAAAACACACTACGTATGAGTCGATCAGTAAGCTAAAACACACTACGTATGAGTCGATCAGTAAGCTAAAACACACTACGTATGAGTCGATCAGTAAGCTAAAACACACTACGTATGAGTCGATCAGTAAGCTAAAACACACTACGTATGAGTCGATCAGTAAGCTAAAACACACTAGTATGAGTCGATCAGTAAGCTAAAACACACTAGTATGAGTCGATCAGTAAGCTAAAACACACTACGTATGAGTCGATCAGTAAGCTAAAACACACTACGTATGAGTCGATCAGTAAGCTAAAACACACTACGTATGAGTCGATCAGTAAGCTAAAACACACTACGTACGTATGAGTCGATCAGTAACAATACAGAGCCTTATGCGTGTGTGTGTCTACACATCCTAGTCTGTAAGAAATGCAACAATAGACAGACAAATTACGTTGGAATCTAATACAGAAAATATTGTCATTATCTCTTTGTTTGCGATAAAAATATTTTAAAGCAGATTATGTTGTCTCGAACTAATTAAGGATTGATGTGAAACATGACAGCCCGCGGACAGGAAGCTGGTCTTCATCCAATTTTTAATTTACAAATTTTTAAAATAACCTACAAATGCAATAAACAAATGAGGACTTTGTTTCTATTTCTGTCTCACGATATCATATTTGCACCATTTTGATGCAGTTGTTTTGTAGAAACATGGTTGTTAAGTGGCGCGTCCTGTATAGAACAGCACATCAATGATTTGTGTAAACTTAAACGTTCGGTGACGGGGAGGAAGGCAATGCACAACCTAACACGAGTAATGTATCTCCAATGTCCATGTCCTTGTCTCAGACCAGACATCATATATAACTATGTATGACAAGCTTGAATTCCTTCAGACATTAAACCGTCATAACAATTCCCGATTACCTTCAATCAAAATGAGCAAGACCCGAAATGATTATACATTATATTATTTACACTAAACTCAGACTCAATGATCAGTTTGATTTATAAAGTTTAAAGTCCTCTTTACACCCAGGGAACCTATCAAAGTTAAAGTATATAATTTCTAATGAGCTCTACGTGTTAAGAGCTCTTTAAAAAACCAGCATTCATTATTATGTTATTTTTATGAAATAATTCAATTAAGATTTATAGTTTACATTTATACGTTCGTGCCTGAGTTGGTTGGTTGGTTTGTTTGGTTGAACTTCATATTAACAGTGAGGGTCATGGAGGATTGCCTCCCCTGTATACAATGTGTTGCTTGTGTGAATGTCTTTATGATCGGGAATACTACATTACCTCTCCGTACACTTCGGCAATGGCCTCGGTCGACAAGTTCTTATGTTCCAAACTTACCGTGCAGAGGGATATTATACAGAATGTAAACGAACAGTTTTTTTGAGACAAAATCATATTAATATTTCATAAAAAAAATTTCAAGACCTGTAACGGTCACTGTATACCCAATTAACATATTATTATAATTGGTTTCAATCATGATATTTGCATTTCGCATTATTTTTAAATATCTAACAACATAGAAAAGCAGGTCTATCACAAGTATCCAAGACAATCACATGTACTTTAATTAATTAAAGTTTTAGACAATAGTGCTGCGTTAGAGACGATCAAGGACTGGAAGTTATTGTTGGATATATGTACCGCAGCCTCCCTAAACACACACCTCTCACTTCAGATAGTTTTCGGGTGAGATAATATGAGTTTTTTTGTGTGTTTACACTCAAACCTGCTCTAACGACCGCCTGTATATAACGACCGCGTGTCTATAACGACCGGTTTTTAGACTCCCCGTGCGTTTTTACTATATAATTGTGTTGAAGTTTGTGTATTAAACTGACTATACTAATACACTTATTGTCTTGTCCTAGTGATATAGAGAATTACACTGAATGACATCAGTCATAATCTTATCACAGAGGGTTATTGTATGTTTAGAGAACCATGCAGTCTAGAAACTTAAAAATCAAAATTGAAATAAAAAATACAAATGTGGCTTAACATTGCATACATTGACATATTTTCCCATTGACATAATGAGCATCAGAACACTATAAAACGCCACTGATTTCTATTGGTTTTTTTTCTGTAGGTTCGTTTATCTGGTGATGCTGTTTGGATCAACTGTATCAGTTTAAGGGGAGATAAACCTAGCAGACTTACCTAAATCGAAATTATTCGAGTAAAACGAACGTCTATTCCTACTCAGCAGTGTTTTTGATTACCTTGGTACTGTCTTCACTACACGTGCTCATTACGTGCTCACAATGACGATGTCAAATCAGTACGATTCTTATTGTTACATTACAACAAAATTGTTTGAGTTGACAGCAAGACAACCAATTATATATACAAATACTATTTCAGTTCTAGTGCCTTTGCTGTTAGTTTTTTATAATAATATATCTGGCGTGTCAATGAAAAAGTATTTATATTCCCTTATTTCAATAGATCATAAAGCTAATAATTAACAAGCCTTCCGATGGGGATTTCTGAAAGGTTTTTTTTCCAATTTTGAACAAAAGAAATAAGCTCAGTTATGGACAAAAAATCTCCAGAAATTGTACAATGAGGTACATTTTTAATTTCAAATTGAAATTCGTATAGACTTATCACTTTGTTATAAATCAACTTTTTATATATTTTATTTCTAGCTAACAATTTCTTCAATAGTAAGGCGTTTACATCAAATGTTGAATTTAATATTAAAATAGAGTAGTGGATGCTTCATCTTCTTATGTTGCTTTCAATATTCTTTTGATATCTTAATACCAAGTCATCGAATCAATACTAATCTATTGCTCCTTTTTGTTGACCACTGTCTTATTAATTGATCAAGATGGCCTAAAATGTATCCTTCATTTTCTATTTATTCGTTTCATTGTATATTTCGAATATTTTGTCTGAAATATATCATGTTAGTTCTAAGTTGTGTTTCAATGACTCTAACTTTACTTGTGACAGCAAAATATCCATTTATCACATAACTGGTACTTCCAGCCATGTCATACGGTCATGTCAGAAATATCGTGAGACACATGTGTAATAACACTATTGTGACGTCACATGTAGTTTTGGCGTCATAATCAATATATGACGTCGTATGATAGTCTCATTAGACGGAAAGACCCTATCCGAGCCAGATTTCTACTGTTTTATGTTCAGACGAAATAGAAAGATGAACTTATATTTCTATAAATAAAAGTTATGTGATAAATAGAATCTTACCTGAGCGGCTATGTGTTATCAAATTTATCAAATTTGTTAAATAATCCGATATGCAACTCGCCTAAAGGCTCTAGGCATATCAAATTATTGAGCTCGTTTGATAAATTTTATATCACATAGCCACTCATGTAAGATCCCCTGTTTCTGTTTACGTGTGACAATCACTATCCGTGTCCGAGATAAGATTTGGAAAAGAAAGGTGGAAAAGCAATATTTGACGTTCCCTACAATGGCCTATATATGCATTTTATTAGTACTACCTTTGTATAAAAATGCAAGTACGTGTGCCTCGTCCTATCAATCCTACCAATTTGACATGCCCTGCTTATTCTACCGAACTGGAATATATTTTGTTGATTTCAATTTGACGATTTTAACTAGCTTATGATATGTACATACAGAATATTATATTATACATGTACATAGTAAAGCCTACCCAATTACACGTCATTTAAAGATGCTCCATCGCCGACATAGCATAAATGATATTCATTATTTGAACAATAATTGGTGTATTATCGTGTGTATATATATGTCTAATTAACACAAAAAAAATAATATAAAATAATTGATTTTGCCGTTGGTGCATGCACAATCAGTACTACATTCCATATAGAATATAGTGCAACGGAATTTTTTCGGGATGCAATTAATTGTTTTTCATATTTTTAACTTGAAGTAAAATTAGAAGCTCAAACTTTTCAATGTTGGTAATAGTGTAAAGTAAGTAACTTTTGTAACTGAAGAAAAATACTAAATCGTCTTCTCCTGTTTTTGATAATGAAAAAATGCCATTGTCGGCGTTGGAGCATCTTTAAGTGTAACTGTGTTTATGGCCCAGGCTGATTGGCCTACAATGTTTGTATACCAGTAGTAGTAGTGAGCATGCGCTGATGAATAAACACGTGTGTCTTGTAATTTGCCACGCAGTAACAACTATAACAGGTAATTACAGCTTTACCTCATGATTTGGTTAATACTCTCTTCTTTAAGAATTAAAATTTATCTAATGCCCAGTAGATGTATCCTCCTCTGTGAAATGTCAATTAACCCATATAACACCATAATTGCCTTATTCCGTCTTTGTATTTTACAGAGTTACCTCCCTTGCTGGTAGGTATCGATATGACGTCATTACACGTTGTGTGCACAATCCACGCCTTTTTCTCTGTATGACGTTACGCTCGACAACATATGACGTCACAATCAATATTTACCCGCAAGGGCAGATAAATATGTAATATGCAAATACAGAATGGTAAAACGTTTTCCCCTGTAACTTGCTATTTTTAACTTTAACAGATAAAAGACGGATGGGCGGGCGGAACTGTTTCCTATGTTCTACTGAAATGCTACCTTTTCCGGAGAATTTTTCAGTTTTCGGCCGAAAAGGTAGTGTAATAATTTTTAACCCTCTCGTCCTCCTCCCCAAATCCTTCTTTTTACAACTCCCTTTCTCGTGGTAACCCCGTCATTGGTAAAATTCGATACTGCATGTATTCCAAATTGACAAAAATAACGTGTACTTATTTCTACCTCGTTGTATTGTCAAATCAGTCTTGAGTATTTGTGGTTTGCATGAAATAATTTTTTTGGGAAAATTGAACAAGATATTTTAAATCATTTAAATGTTATCAATCAAACTTCAAATGGGTATCCCGTTGTTTCTATAAATTACATAGATTACTGTGTTTGTTGGTGTTAATTTATTTAGGGTTGAACCATTTTCTTAACGAATTCGAGAGGAAAATAGTCAGGACCCTATAGATAAAAACATTGATGGTGTCCATGTTACATTAAACAAGTTGTAAGACTGTTTTCAGTTAAGAACAACTGGTCATGTTTATTACATCAATAACAGCAAAAGGTGAGCAATGATAACGTCATATAGCCTAATACTAACATTTAAATGTCAACATTTAAATGGGGTTAAAATAGAGAAAACGAGAGAAATCGGATTCATTGAAGTAATGTCTTTGAATACATAAACAACCATTACTCACCGCACATTGTACTTCTCTATACATTCTTAATTACATGTATATGAAATATAGAGAAATTGAAATGATTTGATACGACACCGCTAAAAGAAATAATGCTGAAATTTTACGTCGAACCTTTGAAAATAGCATACAACATTTTTAACCATAACGTTCATCTGCATAACAATAATTAGCTCGCATCTCATATTCCCTTTAACGACGTATCACCCAATAAACAGAGGACCTATAAATGGCATTTATTTATCAAACGAGTGTTATGTTGCTCTAGAAATTTAACATACATTTTAGAATGTATTGTCTGGTTTTTCTCTGGAGCTTGTACATTTTTTCATGTTAAGTGTCTTGTGTAAACGCTAACAATGTCATTTGAACATAATAAAATAATATGTCTGAGTCTGCTGGATGAAATGTGTTTCTCCCTAAAGCAGATTTATCGATCAACGAAAGAATTATTAAAACCGCATCAAAATGTATTTTACCTTTTAATAAATAAATGAATGATAAGATTGCGTTTTGTCGTAGCAATATCAATTGTAGGGAGACTGCGTTTTAATTTTTTTTATATTAGATATTGTTGTCATAGCGATATCAGGTGTTGGGAGACTCTCTGTGTTAATTCAAATTAATCCTTGTAATTCAATATAATTCCTCAAAATGCCATATTTTCTTTTTCTATACGATCATTATGCTATTGAATCAGCCAATCAGAGGTCACGTTAAGGCCGTTACAAACGGCGAGATTATTGTTTTAAGATATAAGATAGCAAACATATATTTATTTATGCCAATACAAATGTTCGTCATGTCATTATTTCAGTATAACCTTTGAATACACATATTTATGATAAAGACAGTCGGTTTTTAGTGCTGCGTTGCACGTCTACATCATGTTCACTTGATGGCGGGAAGTCTACTGTGGATTCATTGAAATTTGGTAGAGATCCCCGGTCATGACAACGAAACAGCAATCTGATTAAAATTCAGATCCTTACACACATTTCGTTAACCTCTATAAAACGGAATGAGAACAAGGATATGTATTCAATCTGGACCCGATATTTCAAAACAAAAGCTGCAGTCCGTAGTGAAAAATAAGGTCAATTCATTATGCAACTTTAGTTAAATATTTGTTGTTTGTTGGCCCTGCAGGTAGGGCGTTAGAATTGTACCTGCTGCCCCTATTGCATGATCGTAAAAGGCGACTAAATTTAGGATCTTATCTTTTCTCTTCTTCCCAAATGACTTTATCTTTCCTAATGCCTCCCTTGGCACCGCCTCACTTTTGGCCTTGAGTTGAGCGTTCGCCCCTGTGAGGAAGGCTCTGGGTTCTGTCCCCTGGCCGAGACACACCAAAGTCTATAAAAGTGGTAGTTTCTGCTCCTGCTTAGCGTTCAGCATACAGGGAGTGGGACGACTGGTTCGCCCGTTGTCAGTATAATGTGACCGGGTGGGGTGTGTTGCTTGGTGTCTTCGGCGGCATGCTTCAGTGATATAGCACTATAAAAAGGGCAACAGTTCCACTATACAAGAAGACACAACATGAATATACCGCAGTCTCCCAAAACACGCACCTCGCAAAACATACACGCAACACACCGCATGCATGGGAGGCCGTCCTTACATGACCATAGCTGTTAATAGGACGTTAATAAATCAAACAAACAAACAAACAAAATTTGACGTTTGTCTGTTTTTCACTTTGATTTGTTTCGAGTAATCTGGGCTAATATGCTGAAACAGTTGTCTTACGAACCGTCATGCCGTACATGGACATATCGTCATCATCGGGTTAACAGAATGTTCTATATCATTTTACTAATATACATTATCACCACAGCTGTAAACCTCTGTTATGTTATCGATCATGTGTGCTCTTCAGGAATGTATTATTTATGCTGACACTCAATACGTTTAAACATGTATTTCTAATAATTTACTGTATTGATATGACTGTGCAAATTTAAAATTGAAAAGATATTTAAGTTACAAATAAATGCTGTCACAATTTATGGCGTGCCGAACGTTGCAAAATTCAATAAGTAAAATAAAATGTGCAAAAATAATATATTTTGCAATATATATCGTTATATGTGTTCAATATGTTTAATTTGTGTGTGAAAACAATAAATGTTTGTGTATTTTTTATTTTTATACGTAAAAATAAAATTTATGTTCAATATTTTCTTTGTGTGTGTGAAAAAATTTTTTTGTGTGTAAAAATATATATTTATGTGTGATTTTCACACAAATATCAAGCAAAATCACACACAAATATGTATTTTTACACACAAACCATTTTTTCACACACAAATATAAAAAATACATACAAATATTTTTTACATACACACAAAGAAATTTTTTTCATAAACAAATATTATAAAACAAAATCACACACAAATATATATTTTTACAAACAAACCATTTTTTTCACCCACAGATATAAAAAATACAAACAAATATACTTTTCACACACACAAAATTGAAAATATTGAACACAAACATTGTATAACGATATATTACAATCATATTTTTTTGCAAAAATGTTTATACTTATTGAATTTTGCAAAGTTCGACACGCCATCAGAATTGTATTGATTAACAGTGATATTTGAACCCTTCTGTACTCTCTTTTACGCACCCACATGGATGTGAAAGGTCAAGTCATCTTTCCTAATCCAAATTCGTTTTGTCGCAGGAGCGATTAACACTGATCGTTAATAATTACATAAACTAAACTCTCAAATTCTATACACTGTACCAAGTATAAATATTAATATAACGACAAAAGGTGATATATTCGCTCACAACTCTACCTTAATATCTTTATGTCCACCATCGTGAAATTTTTGTTACGAAATCCAGAAATCATAGGAACCCCTTGGATTTACAAAGTTATTGAACATATAAACAACTCACCAATCGCATCTATCAGCTTATAGGAAACTCCCGTAACAGTGCAATGATACCACAGTACTTTACTTTGCTTAGTGACTTTATCAGAGACAAGTTGTAATTGGTTGACTTGTGTTAGGCCCTGATATCCCACCCTCCCACCAGCTGTATAATTTATCTTATATAGAAAATGTGTTGCATGTGAGTGGTATAAACTCATTTAAATATAACGAAATGTATCATTAGACGTATAACTTACGTTTTTGGAAGGGAGGTAACTCGTACAGAAAAGTTTCGTTTCATGTAAGATACTAAAGTAGAGTTTATGTTCGAGTTCAAAAAGTTTTTTTTTAGTTTTCTTTTTTTTTTATTTTTGAAGAGGGGATTCACTTGATTTTTGAAGTATTTACACAATTTCGCTGCTGAAATAACATAAATTATTATAATGAATGATAATAATTTCCAAAAAATGGTTTTAAATCGAGATAAAATATACCGCCTTGTGGTAGCAATATATCGTGTAATATAAGAAAATTTGAAAGGTTATTTTCTGAACAAAAAGGTTCATTTTGGTTTTTGATAAAAAATATCATTAAAAGAAATTACCTCACTCCAGATACATCCAATACAGTGATAAGCTATCCAAATATACCTAAAAATTTCGAAATTTTCCTGAAGCATAAAAAAGTACTAAAGATTTTTACAACCTCTTGAATAGAAAGGCTATAATCTGTACCGGAACATCCAAATGGAATAATTCATCTAACTTTGATGATGATGATATTTAGACACAAATATATAACAATCCTTTTCGTGCAACTAAAAACTTCAAACTACATTGGTTACAATATAGAATCAATCATCTAACTTTTTTGTCCAAAATTGGGCTTGCTGAAAGTGCGAATTGTTATCGTTGTAAAACTGAAGTAGAGACAATAGTACAAATGTTATGGGAATGTATAGAGGTGCAGAATTTTTTTATTAGCTTTGAATCCCTACTAGTTAGATTACTCATCCCAATTGCCTTCAACAAAGAAACATTTATTTTTGGATTACGAAATCAACCAAAACTATATAATAGGTTTGACAATATGATTATTCTATTATCAAAACAATAAATACATTGTACATCGCACATGATATTATCAAGATAATTTACTAGTATGTGCCTTAACCAAACTTATAAAGGATGCATACTTCACAGAAAACATATAACTGAATAAGTATGATGCCTAGTCACTTAATCTCAAAACAACATATATATAATGCATGTCAGGTTTATATAGTAACTTAGACTGAGTATGAAAGAATTTACTAGTATGTATGAGTCGATCGCAAGGTTATGAAAATTTGAACGAGTAATTATGATGACATACTTAGGTTTTTATAAATATAAATATGATGTCTATCAAGAGTAATGCTTGAGCAAGAGACGAAACTGAAATTTAAGATGAATGGGTGATATGAATGACTATTAGTAGCACAAACCAGGGAGATTGAAATAGGCGTTTAACGAATGAGATGGATTATATATAATATGTATGTATTTCAAAAATTATTATGATACAATGTGTTGCTTCTAAAAAGAAAAAAAGATACAAAAAATGCTTCTAAATAACTGGGCGATACCTGCTTTTAAGGTCACGTTGATTTTCTCTTTGACTTTGACCATTTTTGGTTGACATGATAATATTAAAGAGCATTGTCTTCCTATAATACATATACTGTTCAAGGATGGGGTGTCCCTAGCAATGTTAACTTGTTTTGTCTTTGTCTGGCAATCAGGATGTGTTCTGAAGCCACTGGCTTATGTTCTTGTTCTGTCCTATCTCAATACACCGCTCATCATAGATTGAAAGGCATGTTCTCTGAACGCCAACCTATTTTTCAATAGTAGATAGGTGTTGTTTTAGGAAACAGTAGAAAGTCAGTTTTATACTGTTTTATATAAGTTGTCTTGGTCTTCACCTGTATAGTCACCTGAGGTTTACCTGTATTTCAATCAATATTGTAAAATAACTTCAATTTATTTTAATAATATTTGCAATAATAACTTCATTTATACTATCGCTGTAGCTAACAAAATAATACTTATTATAATGATAAGTTTAGAAAAATAGGAAAAACAGAAAAAAATTAAGGACGGCCTCCCTGGATGTGGTGTCTAGCAAGGTTGAAGTGCGCGATACGTGTCTTGGGAAACTGTGGTATATTCATATTGTGTTTTTTAGTGGACCCGTTTTAGAGGTAGTACCTAAATAAATGTATAACCCTAATGGGCGTCCCGCCTTTTAGAGGTAGTACCGAAATAGCTGTGTAACGCTCTTTGGCGTCCTGCTTTTTGGGAGTAGTACCGAAATAACTGAATAGGATTCCATAACAAAACGCAATAGATAACTACTTCATTGATCCCCTCTTTATAGAGAATAGATTCCATCCACACAATGTAATTCCGTTCTCGTTAGCCTAGCCGCTACTCATCGTAGTAGAACAAACCTTAACTGCTCTGACATCCCTACAGCTATGGATTATCTATTAGTCTAGTGCGTTGTATCACCTTTAATTATTTCATTGCCCAATAAAGACGTCTTTTCAACGCCGATAATACAACCACCGTGGCGTAACTCTATATCGGCCGATCGATATTGTCGCTGTCGGTAGCTCGGGAGCTTGTTTGAGAGAAAGAATTCGTTAATGATGCAAACTCCGTCTGTCAGATTTAGCGTCATGCTGCGATGTATCGGTGTAAATGTGTGAAATTTATCAGAAAGTGGACATGTTACGTCGGTTTCATCCTGTTTCGATATTGAATTTGGTACACATGAGTAAAATACATACTGAAATGTGCCACTTTCACAAATGAGTGTGATCTAAATTCTGACGTATTTCGCGATCATTTGAGAGATTCTCCAATTTGTTCTTGTGGCCTTGGTAATGAAACAGCCGAACATTATCTATTCATTTATAATGTAATGTTAAATGTTAAAATATTTTGTTGATAATTGTACTATACCGGATTTGTTTGGCTAATATAGGCTTTGCCTGTTGCCAAATCCATTTGCATATTTTTTGCAATAAAATTTGTTGAAATAAAAAATAACCGAAGGCAAAAGATGACACGATCGATGTTGGAATAGATTTAGAAATTCTAGTCACTTGGAGGAGGTTCAGCTTTTATTGACAATTCTCACCTCTGTCAAGAAGGGGTTTTGAGATACTAATCTGACGTGATTTGAATACGATTAGTCCTATATCTTCCGGCGATTGTGACGTCAGACAGACAATGTACGTCACCACCGGGATATAGCTATTTATCGCCAATAAAAGTACTTAACCAACGCGTACGTCATTCTGGGTATCTCGAAACCAGTGCATTGATGGTATACCATTTAAACGTTAAAAGCACGGGGGATATATATTAGATAAAATGTATCTTTTGATAAATTTTTAGTTTTGTATATTGATATTTCTTCAAAAACACACTATATTTTTTCAAAATTAATATCATTTATGATTATGGCTAGAAGTTTTAATCATGTGAAAGGGGGTCATCAGAAAAAAAGTCTAGCATTGACTCCGAACAAATTAAGTACTACATCCAAAATTGAAAGTATCTATTTGGGATCACTGTCTTTTATATCTTTTTGATGGGGTATATATATAAATATTTTACAACGTATGGCTTTCACGTGATGAGATGCGATATGTGCATTGCATGCTAGCAATGCACATTTTATTACTTGGAACATCTACAAATGACCTCATTTCATTCAATGTTTCGGATTTGCGGTAGAATTATCATCGGTCACGAAGGGAGAAGTACTCATTCACATCACTTAATTAAGCGTATTTCCCGAGAGTGCTGTTCTGGCTTCACTCATCCGTATAGGAAATTAATAGTAGTAGAAATTACTAGAAATTTGGATCGAAAATTTTCGCATGGTTTCATTGAAATAAACATTTCTAATTGTAAATTAGACCGATTTTCATTAAAAACACATGATTTAATTTTTGACGTTTTCGCATGTTGCTTTGATGGCGAAGATGTCTTTCAATTGGATAAAAGATAATAAATAGTGTTTTGCAATGGTTTGGACTACTCTAGATATTTCTGAACTACATTTAAATTGATAGTGATTAGTTTACAATTTTCCATAAAAAAACTTTTGCCTTTCCGTTGTGTTACAAAACGATATCAATATTTTTGTTTTATTTCAAAAGACCGCAAACGTTAGCTTTATCATGATATTGTATAGTGACAATTGTTTTTACATCAAAATAATTCTGTGTTAAATATTCCACAAGAACGCAAACATGCTCTTATTATGATATTGTACAAAAAATATATTGTTTTGAGCAGCGCGTAGTTATCATTTTAACGTTATCATTTATATACAACGTGAGAATGATACACGTCATTTATTCCACAAGAACCCTGCAAATATTCGCTTTATTATGATGCTATATACAAACTATTCGTTTTTAGCAACGAGCACATATAGCGCGTAGTAATTATCTATTACAGGATAACAATGTATGAAAATAATTTTGTGATACATATAATACAATATGTCTCCTGTATTGCACAAGAACACAATGAACCGGTATAGAACCTATTGTTGAGAGCATCGTGTACATAGCATTACAGTAATTATCTTTTACGTAACAATTTTCCATCAAACTAATTTTGCAATATCTATACGAATTGATATTTATACAGTGAATCGACTGTAATCCACAAGAACGCAAATATTCCCTTTGTTATGATAACACATGGAAAGCATTGTTTTGAGCAGCGTGTATATAGTGGACGATAATGATATTTTACGTTACAATTTCCCTACAAAATAATTTTGTGATGAACTTACGAAGGGATGCTAACATAACCTGTATTGTACAAGACCGCAAGCATTGCCTTTGTTATGATTATGCATAATGATTGTTTTCCTCACGTGTATAGACCGTGGAGTAAGATAGGAAGTGGAATGTTCCATGGTGACCTTGTGAGTGATGGCACACATGTACTTAAAATTCCAGGTCTGATCCATTCTCCTGATTGCGTTGTAGCCTATCTACCGGCGAACGCTGCACAGGAAGTCTGTATAGTGTTCACGGAGATTCGTTTAGCTGAAGACAAACATCTTACCATCATTAATACTGGACCAAAGCCAAACTTGCACACTCTATAGTGCCCAGGCAAAATGGTCAAACAATCGTAACTTCCTACTTAATGAATTCACGAACAGTGTTTCACCGTTTATGTTATATAAAAATTGGAGCTTTCGAGGTATACAATTATACATGTAACTCAACTTAACGAATCCATGTAGTGTACTTTTAGTACTAACGTATTGTATATATATATATATTGGAATTTCCGAAATATTTATGCAATATGTTATGACCATGCCACAAATAATAACTTAATAAGTTGATGTACAATACTTTCAGTTTTTATATTGTATAAATTCCAGAGCTTTCGAAGTACGGCTGACCTACGTTATGAACATATAATAAATAATAACTGATCTGTTATGTTCGATAATGCGTTGGTTGCTATGATAAATTAACAAAGGACTTCTGGTGTTCTTACAGTGCACGTAACACGACGAGTTTATAAATCACCTATACCTATAAATATGTAGATCTCTGACCCGGGCAAGGAAAACAGAAAACGATAAGTTCAGTCACCGGCTAATTTTGTAATAAGTGGTTTTGTACGTAGTACAATAAATATGCACAGGATGTATTATATACATAACCGTCGAAGCGAAACTGGTTCGTAATTTCCGAAATCGATACCTACCAAATAATTTATACGATTTTACAATAAGGAGAGTGTCACGTTGTAAAATACGTTTCGCTCGAGTTTCGCTGTCGTTTGTTTATATATTAATATTTTAGAGCTAGTTTCGGGCTGACGAACATCCCGGCTGAGGATGAAGCAATAATCCAGATCACCAGGCGGCACTACGCCAAGGCCTATACCTTAGCACTACCTACAAACGTTACCAGGAATTAAATGTTGTCTGGCCCAGAAGGCCATCCACGTGCTTGTGTTAAAGTTTGACCGTTAAGTCAAGTGTCTTAGTGACAGGGATCATACAGTCAAGAGACGCGTAACAACGAAAGTTCAAACACCTTCATTAGTTACGTGTTTACATGTGCTTTCCATGGAAATATAAACAAGAATAGCAGTAAAATGGAAGCGTCTCAGTGATACGGAATTTCGAGGTTTCACGAGTTATTTCGACTGAGCTTGGACTATCAAAGGAAAGCCTTAAAGATTTAGAAGAAAAATTCTAATTCAGTTGTGAAATACTACTGCACTGCTTAAGTTCTAGCTATATTGTACAAAAAGACTAGGTCAGACATTCCATTATATAGGGAATCACGTGCACAGTGATAGTGAATTTATAATAAGGTAAATTACGATAGCTGTGCCTTCAATGATCATTATCAAAATTTTGCCGCTAAGTTGCGAAATTACGTGTAAATTATTCATCTTTTATTCATTTTCATTGCTTGAATCAAAATCAAAACATCTCTCGATGTTATGTTAGGCAAGCATCATCTAAAATGATTTTGTAGGCGTCAAGCTTTAAACGAAATTAAAACTATCAGGACTTCGAAACCGACTAACTTCAATCGTATAGCTTCAAAACACACTGACAACCTTATTATCAAAGTAAAGAACGGAACCAATCGTAACCGGAACCGGACGTGGTCATGGAAGAGGGGGCGGATGACACCTTGTCTGAGGTAAAAGGCACAAAGTAGATTTAGTTGTGTGGCACATTTTTGAAAATCTTTTTTCCACTAACATTCTTCTTGTCTTAAAATATACAGTAGCCAATCTAATTACCAATAATGGATATGTCGGATACGATAATTTGGGTATTCACCTCAAGTCAGTCGTGATCCCAATCGGACCATTCGTCTAAATGCACTACATAATATGGCACTTTTGCTGACGTTTGATCAGAAACACTTAGCTCGGCTTGCGATTCTTGTGGTACTGCGATTAGCGAATTGATAGACAAGTGATGCAGCGAAAGAATGCTTATATTGATCATTTGTAAACAATGAATTCAACGAAATGGAGCACCATAAGTATACTAGCATGTCAAAGATAGCAAACTGCGTATGTATATTTAGTACAATGGACCATTGTTAATTAACAGTATTATCCTCAGATACAACTTAATGGTACTTCTTACAACCCAAAAGTAAACATAACAAAATATGTATGTATTAACAGTATTATCAATTGAATCATATACACCTAATTTCTTACAATCATAAGAAAATAATAAGGAATATTTCTGATAAACCGTCCAACTGCTGTGAAGTTGTACAGTTGCACTGGGACTATTTGCAGACCCATGACCCCACATCTGATATAACTTTACTACTCACTTGAGCCGTCCTAAGTTCCACCTACGTCCGCTCTGTGTGTATTTATACTGACCACCATACATGTAAACCTGTACACAACGCTGTTGATAGTAGACGTATTATTAACGTGGAATGTCTAGGGTTACCTTGATCTTTAGACGAAAACATTTCCCTTTGCTAGCTGGACACAGGTGTTCAACAGTTAATTAGGCTATGCACTGTTTAAAGGGACAATTCACTCACGCTAATTCTTTTACATAACCAAGAAGCAAAATATGGCATAAATGTATTGTTCTACCTTTCTTATGAAACAAATAACATAAGATATTGACAAATTCCACGTCATTGTTTAGTATTTTAATTGATACCGTTGTAATTACAAATCGTTGATCAATACGATTAAGCAGGTACAATATGTACGCTGTACCAATATCCGAGCCAAAGTCACGCACGTTAAACAAATGAACTACATAACCACTGTGGAGGTGATAAAATGATTTTTTAGGCAAGACAATTCACCTAATAAGGTAAACACACTTCTGTCAGAGCGATTTGAGCTGTTCTAGACAAAAGTAGCATTACTCTACGAGCAAGGGACTGGGTTCGGCATACAAAATATTCGACCACAATGTGTAATGGCGGACAGCGAGTGAGTTTGAATATTTCACACGCATTTCACCACCATGGGATTTTCTGACATATCACAGTAAAACCGACTGATCTAATTTGCATTAGAACTGGGGGTTTTCCGATATATATACAAATTTTAATGTTCTCGTAGAATGAATTGTCCCTTTAACGGCAATTTACAAATCAAGATAAAAATATTTTATAAGATTCTTAAGAACTTTATTCTTTACCTGCTTGGTGATTGTGGTGAAGACATATTCACAAATTTGAAGAAAATGGGGAATGAAAATCTCACTTATCATACAAGATTAAGCTAATCATCCTTTGAACAACCGGACCCTGGACAACATTAGATGAAAGGAGGTGTTGTGTTGTATTATGAATTCGTATTAGGGGAAATGTAAAATATATTGCTAATAAAAAGGTTTGACCTATTTAAGGCACACTTCATTTAGGTACGAAATACTCTCTCATGTTATCGATGGGTTTGTGAGGACATTGAACTAAAGGAATTTTAGTGTTCCTTTATCACCTTACTCCAGCACTTCCTATGGTGATTCATGCTATTAATAGAACATTAAAGATGCTACACCGCGGACGAATGGTATTTTTTCTCTATAAAAACAAGAGCAGACGAATTAGTATTTTCTTCATTTACAAAAGTTACTTATTTTAGGCCAATATCAGAAAACTTAAAAGGTCGAGCTTCTTATTTTACTTCAAGATAAAAATATTAAAAATAATTAATTGCGTCCCGAAAAAAATCTGGGCACAGGGCCCAATAAGGAATGAAGTACTGATTTCTCATCCCCCAAAAGTGAATCAAATTATTTTACATTATTTGTATGTTAATTAGATTACATATTCATGAATACGCACCAATTGCTGTTCAATGATGAAAATCATTTAGGCTCTGTGGGCAGTGGGTCAACTTTAACACAGGTAGCACCATAGATGGTGAAAAGTACAGTTAAAACGTATTTGAGATATGTCGTCGATAAAGTGTTCATTATAACTAACATTTCGATAAAATTAGAAGAATTGACCTAATTATTATTAATACGTAACGCATCCACTTTCGCTTTAATGCGAATGCATTTTTTCCAGGTTTGGCAGACATACTATATATACCATGTATGTACTGCCATACCATGTCCGACATGTTTTAGCTCAACGTCGGAATTAACATTCATGCTTCTTTATTCATTATGCAAATGTTTCTGTGGATTGGATCAATGTCGTCTACAACGTAGACAAAATGGCATTGATAATTCTATTAGGGATAATTTATATTAATGAGTCATTAGAAGTCCGAACAGTAACCGCGTGAAATGTTGGGTATATTATTTATACTTATTGCCTTAGAACCAAATAGATAGTTGGTATATTATTCATTCCTCAATATGTAGTAAATAGTTGGTTATATAATTATTCTTATTTCCTCAGTATGTAAAAGATAGTCGGTTACATTATTTATACTTATTGCCTCATTTTTAGTAGATAGTTGGTATATTATTTATACTTATTGCCACAGTATATCATAGATAGTTGGTTATATTATTTATAATTGGTTGCAGTATTTATTCAATTGCCTCAGTATGCAGTAGATAGTTGGTATATTATCTTTACCTAACGCCACATTTTTGTATTGGTATGATCTCTACTAAATTCCACAGGACATGTATCTTATATAACCGAGTGGAAATGTAACTTTCGATATCATTCCTCTGAACCTAACTCCAAACTGTTCCATATATACTATATACATATATATAACTGAAATGTTTTCGTAAAATCGATATTGAATTTGGGTATGGAATTCAATGTTAATATTCAGGGTATCGGATAACCCCTTTACACAAAATATTGAAGCTGATACTAACATTTTAACTATAAACAACATGCATTAATATACTATTTATTACACTTTTTTCATATTAGCATAAAATGTCCTCAGAATTTTTTTTTAAATTTTTATCTGCTTTTGTTTTCTGAAGGACAAATTAAACATTAAATCAAACATGCAACATGGAACTTTTAGTTTGTGTAATATGAAAGTTATTTCACTGACACTCGTTCATCCTCATCAGTGTCACAGTATAACATTATAGTAGTTTCATTCCTAAAACTGTGTGTCGTGTGTCAAAGTAAACCACGCTTTCTTTTGTAAATCTCCAACAACTATTGTATTGGTACATTTTGTTTCTTTTAATGCACGGGTAGAATATGTCTCTTTTAACGCATGGGTACAAGTTGTCTCTTTCAATGTATGAGTGCATTTCGTTTCTTTTAATGTACGGGTACAAGTTGTCTCTTTCAATGTATGAGTACATTTCGTCTCTTTTAATGTACGGGTACAAGTTGTCTCTTTCAATGTATGAGTACAATTCGTCTCTTTTAATGTACGGTTACAAGTTGTCTCTTTCAATGTATGAGTACATTTCGTCTCTTTTAATGTACGGGTACAAGTTGTCTCTTCAATGTATGAGTACAATTCGTCTCTTTTAATGTACGGGTACAAGTTGTCTCTTTCAATGTATGAGTGCATTTCGTTTCTTTTAATGTACGGGTACAAGTTATCTCTTTCAATGTATGAGTGCATTTCGTCTCTTTTAATGTACGGGTACAATTTGTCTCTTTCAATGTATGAGTACATTTTGTCTCTTTTAATGTACGGGTACAAGTTGTCTCTTTCAATGTATGAGTACATTTTGTCTCTTTTATTGAACGGGTACAAGTTGTCTCTTTCAATGTATGAGTACATTTTTTCTCTTTTATTGAACGGTTACAAGTTGTCTCTTTCAATGTATGAGTCCATTTTGTCTCTTTTATTGAACGGGTACAAGTTGTCTCTTTCAATGTATGAGTACATTTTTTCTCTTTTATTGAACGGGTACAAGTTGTCTCTTTCAATGTATGAGTACATTTTTTCTCTTTTATTGAACGGGTACAAGTTGTCTCTTTCAATGTATGAGTGCATTTTGTCTCTTTTATTGAACGGGTACAAGTTGTCTCTTTCAATGTATGAGTACATTTTGTCTCTTTTATTGAACGGGTACAAGTTGTCTCTTTCAATGTATGAGTACATTTTGTCTCTTTTATTGAACGGGTACATGTTTTTCTGATTCGTTGGACCGGTACATTTTGTCCTCTTTATTTTTAGTGTATATTTTTTCGCTTTTATATGAAGGGCGTATTTTGTCCATTTTATTGTAAAAGTACATTTTGATACCGTTAACTGTATGGTTCGGAGTGCATTTTGTCTCCATATAGTTCTGTAACCTATATCTGCTTGTCGTTTCAAAAGGAACGATACGCTTTCATTACGGCCATATCTAATGTCGGTATTCGATGACTGTATCGTAATACCTCGCCAAAATGTACTTTACCCCGCTCCCTCTCATCACCACCACTCAAGCCAACCGCGTTTGTGGGGAAAGTGGAATTTGGCTTTGTCTAACCGTCCGTCCGAGAATCTTTTCCGGACTACATATTTGTACGTTATGTGCGAGAAAAACTGTGCTGGAATATGGTTACGCTATTTATTTTCTGTATTTCGGTTATATATAACCTTAATAATGATTGCGTGGATTCATGTTTTCGCTAACCTTTTGAAGATCGATCGATTTAATTGTACCAAAATAAGTGTATTTAGACTACAAAACTATTCAACTTGGGACTATAACACTTTCTGTATAAATCAGGCTAGTTTCATTCTTGTGTTTTGCTGCTATTGAGGTATGAGGACTATTGCCATTCTTTGCGGGGATTTGAATTTATTTCCAAAGCTGTCCAAGATAAAAAAAAAAAACAGCAGGAAGAGAAAATATATCAAATGCAAATTAAGCTAGTGGTTTTCTATCTAATATCATTTGATCGATTGGCTTTCTGGTATGCGATAATGATAAACGTATTTCGTTACTCTACATGGAGATTATATAATACTGTGCAACATTTAATGACTTATCAAATATTTATTTGGAGGTGCGTCGATGGTGATCATGTATTCAAACATTTTATAACAAAAACAGGCATGAAATTGGTATTATGATGTTAATCTGTTTGAAATGAAAAGGTAACCGGTTAAACAAAAATCACATTTTCTGTTGAACAGCAACACTATCGAATAACGATATAACATTTGGTTCGAATTAAGTGTGTCATGTTATTAGATTGCAACATTTCACCTTTTGTAGTTTAACCTTTTCAACACCATCTCTTGATGTTTACCTTTTTTGTTTATGTTGTAAAAAGTAATGATTCATTTCATTTCTTCCACCTTTCGTTTGCGATATCGGAATTTGTTTTTAGGTTAAAATTAAGTTTTATTCTAAAAATCATAATATTACATAACATGAAGTGTCCTGACACAGGAGAAGATTCATTCAACACTCAACCATATACATTTTTTTCCATCCAAGCTTATATACTTTGTATACTATTTTAACCTTACCTTATAACCCCTGTAAACA
Source organism: Argopecten irradians (assembly GCF_041381155.1). NCBI lineage: Eukaryota > Metazoa > Mollusca > Bivalvia > Pectinida > Pectinidae > Argopecten > Argopecten irradians. Next base: position 25,020,434 of record NC_091149.1, on the reverse strand, counting down.
TCTATAGATATATAGTACCTCACAACTACAGGAGGATTCCGCGAAGGTTTACCTCCACCAATAGTCATTTCCCACAATTCTTGTACAATAAAATTCAAATGTATTTATATTCAATTTTAATTTCAGGAAACTTAATCTTCGTGGATATGTTTTAAACGGAAATCGCGAAATTTAGTAGCCGCGAAAGACATTTAGTTTACAGTAGCAGAGTGTGCAGTGTTTGGTTTTGTCTTTGCCTGTGTACTAGTTGATTTTACCTGTTTTCTGGCATTACCTGTGTTTTTCTCCCTCATTTCATGGTTTTACATGCGTCTAATTGCACCAATACTTGAACAAAATTTGCATATTTATTCAATTTTTTTATCAGATATGTCTATAAAAGACAGTTACTGCTTTATAAACCACAGAATAAGATGATATTAGGACATATCGAGAATTTTTCCAATATATATTGAGTGTACCGTACCACAAAACTTTCCATAGAGCAACTGTACATGTTACTTTTGATCAGTACACACAGAACTTTACAAAGGTACTGTTACTGGACAGGATGTGTACGTTAACACTACGGCGAATATCCTGCTAATCCGAGGAAACACAAGCGATTTCCGTACCATACTATATACGGACAGAAAGTTTACATTCCAGTTGCTGTGTATTCAGATATACTGAACTATTGCAAAACTGTCATCAAAACAAAAAGTCAATATTGATATATCCAGTAATAAAATACAAACATTATAATTTAGTCATATACATGTACCAACTAAGGTATTATATATACGTAGTGTGTTGCGGTATGTGTATGTTTCGGGAGACAGCGGTATATCAATATTTTATCTCCATAGTGCTATTTCACTGAAGCATACCATCAAAGACACCAAACAACATACACCACCTGGTCACATAACACTGACAACAGGCGAACCAGTCGTCCCACTCCCGTTATATTGAACAGAAGCATAAACTACAACTTTTATAGACTAACTTTCAAATATTAGTTCTCCAGAGGGAGAATATAGATAAAAATTCAATAGTATAAATATCCCTTCCACAAATTTTCGGCCTCTTGGCCATCTTCAGGTACATAGAAACACAAGAAAAGCTAGGTGGAACGTTCAAGATGGATTTCACCTAGCTTTTCTTGTGTTTTCATAGACTAGATTATGTCTCGAAAAGGTGATATAATCCAAAGCCTTACTTACATGGACGAAAGGTCAAGAAGAAGGAAGTCAGTTTGTAAGAACATTTTAACAATGCATACATAAAGCTGTCATAAACAACTCAATTTAAGTCCGATTCAAGATATAATCTGCAGTGAGACTGAGGATATGGCTATAGAACCACGTTGTAAATTATACGGTTTAACATCCTTTCAATAGTCCAATAGTCACGTGAAGATCCTCAAGTGACGACCTAAATCAACTGTATGCGTGTAGCGACACCATGTGGTGGTATTTTTACTCCAAATATTCGTTAATTAACAATGTTTGATACGTTTTACTGCGGTAAATTGTTAATCTGAGAATTCTGGGTCGGCTAGAAGCACAAGTCGATACAGGTAGAATGGTTCGGAACGTAACCCAACGACGCCCAAGGGACAATGCTTTTGTGGTTAGCACGGTAACAATTGTTCAGGGCTCTTCCGTTCGTTAACTGACAATGCTATCCATTGTACATTATATACTTTAATGGCAAAAGCTGATGGTTATAACACATGCTATAGCAGCTTAATAGAACTCCAGAACATTACAGTAGAAATTCTCATATTTTTAAGCCCAATGCTTATTTTTATATTTCTAAGGTGTTATAGTGCCTAATATGCAGATATTATTTTCATACGTTTAACTTAACTTGCTAAAAAGCAATTTATACAAGCAACACACAACATACATGGGAGGCCGCCCTTACATGACCTTGACAATAACTTTTTATGACCTGTTTTTATGTTCCTCACATTCGACACGATCTTACCTGGTTTATGTCGCTAAATTTCTATTTTCAGACTAATTTTAAGATTACGATTTGGATTATAAAACTGTGTTGGTTTGATTAATGCTGATAAAACTATCATTAATGTGTCATACTTATACATTATCTTACACGTAACACGTAGGACATACTGTTATGAAAGTGTCGTTCATTTACATTATCTTACATAATTACACGTAACATGAGGGACATACTGTCATGAAAGTGTCGTTCATTTACATTATCTTACATAATTACACATAACATGTGGTAAATAATGTCATGAAAGTGTCGTTCCATTAAGTTTTCAGACTACTTGATTGCATACAAAATGTGTAAACATTGATTTTCCATTTAATCATTTCTTCTATATCAATATGGAACGTCAACGTCTCAATTGTGACGTTATGATTACGTCGGGTATTTGCGCCTTCTCGGAATTGTTCTTCATTTAAGCATTGATGTCACTATTTTTAACACGTAGCGGTTTCTCACAAAAGTTTGCAAACAAAATTTATTTCATAACCCAATGAAATAATTAATTTTACAGACTACTTGATGATATTAAATATGTTTAAACGTACGGCTCCATTGATTTTTCAATGAATTATTTTTTTCTAAATTAATACACAACGTCGACGTCTCTGTTGTGACGTCATGATAACGTCGGGTTTTTTTGCCATTCTCGGATTTTTTCTTCATAGTATACACGTAAGAAGAAAACGTATCAGCCAATCAGAAAGTCGGATTTGGTTTGAAAACAAATAATAGTTAATTATTTAAGGAGTTATTTTTATTTTTTGTTGTTTACTGGTGTGTAAATTGCATATTTTGTAAAGATATTTTTAATGACGCGCGTCATTTTTCATTTAAATTTAGTGTTCTAGTGAAATAAACCTTCGTTTTTTCAACGTTATACGATTGGTGGAACAGCTGAGTAATTGATGGAATCGCGAAACAGCTGGCTCCAATTTGGCGGGAAAATGTGTCACGTTCCAGGAGTAAATAAAATATAGTTCCACAATAACTTTATGATTTTTAATCCATTCATTCCATATATTTTTTAATAATAACACAATGCTTTCCATTGCATTCAAACTGATGTTGATATGGAACCTTTGTCATGGCATATACAATGTATCTTGGCCTAACCGGATGCGCATTCACACAATGACGGAAGTCAGTGTTTCGGTTTGTGTTCTTGGGCAGCAGCCTCTCTGCGTTTACGCAAGTGTAAACGATTGTCCGGTTAGTAAGGTTATATAGGAAAGTGAAAACGGAAATGTCAATATAGTACTATGAAGAAAAAAAATCTGCCAATCAGAATGTCGGATTTAGTATGAAAACCAATAAAAATTAAATATTTAAAACGTGTCATTACATGTTCTTTCCGCGTTTACTGACATAAAATAGTGCATGCCGCTAAAGACAATCCCGTGTAATTAAATCATTTGTCAGGCTTTTACAACGTTACAATTCCGTTAATTCGTCCTTATCAGCTATAGCTGACTTCCGTCAAGGTTTCTGCCGACTGTGAATGGAAGGTATTCGATTTTATAACAATAGGAAGCGCTGTTCGCGCCTCCTATCGAGAAGAATTCTCATGCTGTCGTGCGTGACGAACGGTCCGGGTGTTGATTCCAGGAGCTGACAAGCTGACAGTTGCAATGAACGTTAACGCAAACGATGTTATTACAAATGCCGAGAGGAAATATATTCTGGCTTTATGGTAATTTGTTAACAATACTATAGCTTAGATGAAAACAGTTTACAGAAGACAAGTTGTTTGATCTAGAGCTTGATTAAAATGTAATGTCTCTAAATTGATTAAGGTAAAGCTACTACTGTGTTAAAATATCAATAAACTAAAATAGTGTTAAAGACCAGAAACTGATGCATTGTGTCGTTTTATAACTTGTAATATTACATCAAATTTATAATAATATATTTGATTTCACACATCGTTTAGTCATGAGACATCTTGAATAATTCGCTGTGTTCTTATTATCAACATCATTTGGCACCTCAACAAAATTCAAGACAACAAAATACTAAAGCACCGTTAAATACCAACTGAGAATGAAACATAGAGTAAGACTATATCATATTTCGCTAGAAATTGTCTTAGATTGCATGTAAACGACACCAGTAGTATAAACAAGGGGAGATTTGTAAAACGGGTATAGCCTAGTACGATGGTGAGTCAATAAGTACCAAGTTTAATTGCTTTCCGATTGAGATCCAGCTGTTCTGTTCTGGTAGTTATTTGTAGTAAGTCAAGAGGAGGACTATCATCATTCCTTGTGTTGACACATAAAGATTGTAAACCAAAACTGGGTATTATTGACTAATTTAGTCTTAAATTATACAGTACTGGATTTATGCTCGATGTCGCAATCATCAATGTCTCAAGATCTTAAAATATTTGAAATATGGTACACGTATGGAATATTTGTATGGAAAACGTGAAATGAATTAATCAGATGGAATGGCAATCCAATAAGTAAGATTTATTAATTGGAAAATAATAGGAAATTATCTTAAAATCGCTTTAAAAGTTATTCTCGATTCAGTTTTCATGACATTTGAATGAATGAAAGCTGGCTTGTCATATTTTATTCTCTTATGCTCCTATTCTAGTTGGTCTCAACAATTTTGATCTATTTTGATAATCACAGGGTACTCCTCTCGTTTTCGCCAAACACCATTACAAAAAGATTAAGTTGTTAGAAACAATTATTTGATTGGAAATTGATTTATGGGTAGCCTGATGTTTTTAAAATAACATTTGAATATTAGCCTTTGGTTTCCTTTTATCTATTTAGAATAGGAGCAAACTATTTGCTTACATCAGCAGCGATATTTACTTTACTTCACACTATTACCATTATTGAACTGTTTTTTTTTCTTACTTCCAATTAAAAATATTTGATATTATTAATTGCATCATGAAAAAACATCATTGCGCCAACTCCTATACTGAATGAGGATGACAACAAAAGCAAAACTTAATTTACATTTTTTTTTTTTTGCTAATTAGACATACATACTCGTTTTAACTCCAATTGTTGCCCATATGATAGATATAGTTTATGCTATGTCAGCGGTGAGCATCTTCAACAATACACGGTATATATCTGATAATATTATACAACAGGTCATCTGATCGCAGAGTAAGTTCGACAACTCCTGCTACCCTGTCTATTTCACTGATATGTTATGTTACTAACTTGTATATTACCACATTCATTTAGAACGAACACCATCTCTGACGATTATCTTTTATATATTGACGGAATATTCTAACGCTATAACGTATTAAATGTGATTACATATCTAAAAAAAGTCTTAATTGGTACTTAATTAGTTATTGGATTATAAAATGTACGTTTAACCCGATTTAATTGAGATGGAGAGATACGATGGAGAATTTATGAAATATGCAAACTTCAAATTAGAAAGACAGATATGCATTTACATCTTTATTGATTGGCATGTAAGACGATGCAGAAGTGCATGCAGAGAAATGTTTACGGTCGTACTCTGCTCAAATCGAAGATATGTGTGCTAAAATGTCACAAAGGAGGATGCATATCCAATTCTATATCAAATGAAATCAATGTTCAGCTAGTAAGGCTGTGGAGGCAGATCGCGGATCGGGGAGTCGTGTGACTTGTTTCACGAGAGGATACCAGATAGACAAATGATATTATCTCACCGATCCACTGTTCGTAATGTCATGACAACTAGCTCATAAATAAGCGTACAACAGATTAGTGACTATCGTTATTATGTGGTGTCAGAGATATCCAATTCTTAATTCTTTTATTTCTTTGAACCTTACGGTTCATCAGAAAAGTTTCATAAAAATATATAAAGTGCAACAAAACTTAATTTACCTTAACATAGATATTTAACACACATACACGCAGACACACATACATAGAACAGATACTCCCAACTCGTGCACGACCGCTACGTTACGCTAGTGTGTGTCACGCAGACACACATACATATAGTACATATACACCCTACACGTGCACGACCGCTACGCTCGTGTAGAGGGTGTTTCTAGGTCGTTTCAAACAGTATTTATTCTCTTTTTTTCATGGCCAAAACTATCATTTTTTTTCTAAATGAGACTACTTTATACTTTTTTGTGTCCAGACGTTGAGTAAATTTGGCCATGCTACAGGTAGGTTTATTATGATAATATTTTTTTATGAAAATAGGAAACACTGTGCACAACTTGCAGATCAAGGTAATTTTAGTCAGACTACCATTGAAACATAATTAAAATACAATTTGAAATAAAACACGACATATAAAGGTTTAGTAACAAATACAGACTTTGATTATGGGAGAAGTTTCAGGGTACAATATAAGGTTGTAAATGTTTCCGTACCCGATGTACCCGACTGGGCATGTGCACGTGACTATCTGTCCCGAACAAGTGACAACTACCAAGGACACACACGTGTCATTGTACGTGTAAAACCTAGTGTATATTGAAGTGTTTTATTAGCTCGTTTTGGACATATTTTGGGATTTAGCTGACAACACATTCATGTATTACTTCAATGAAACCTTATCAGGTGAGTGCAGTGTTTATTTTCAGTGTTTATTTTCAGTTTGACATTGTTATACTTACAAGAGGGATACTTATAAGAAGGGTATACGTATAAGGACCCAAATATGTACGTTTTGGAAGGGAAACGACCATTATTTATAAAATATTTCATATTTTCTATTTTCGTTATTTGAATATTAAAACTCATACTATCGTAATTTGCATGTTAGAAGTACTATACTCTTTAGCGTGTCAATAAATATATCATGATCTCTGGAAGGCTACCCGCTCAATCGAATACGCACGATCGTTGCGTGACTGTCGTACGCGTGTACATGTATATTGTACCTTGCCACAGTGTGTTCTGTGTGATACCTTGGTAACGGGTAGGATCCATTGTACAACGATTGATTTATGTTATGATATGAGAACACGAGATAATTACAATGTGTTATATAACATGAATAAAAAATACGCAAAATAGAAAATATGGAGTGTTATATGAGTAATTGTCGCTCCCCTTTCAATACGTATCCGTATACGTATATTTATCCTGCAACTGTCCCACATACTGACCAATAACTACTGCCGGATAAACTTGTGCTTTATCCGTCAATACGATCACGTGAATTTGTTCCATATCTGACGGAACTTTTTCTAACTTGACCCAGAACTTGAACCTTCCGGTGAATGGAACGTCATTCAGTCCCGCTAAAACGTGACGTTACATTCACCGAAATGACGTCATTTTTACGCTATCGAAAATCTCGTATGGCGGTGCCGTCTTTTTCTTGGCTCATGGCAAAGGTATGTATTGCAAAATAATTCTTTAATAGGTATTTATTGTTTTTTGAGTATTTCATTTTGTTTGAGCGATGTATCATACTGAATAGAATTACGGATACTGTTTGTGAATGCGCTTATTTATTTCCCACGGCAGTAAACAGGAGTACACTCTCATTCGGTATAATGAATGAATCTTTACCTCCGCATCAAAGATCTACTTCAAGCTTCTCGCTTCGGGCAAAACCAAGTAAATAACTGTCAATTTGCTTTCGGTTTGAATGCCATAATAGTTGCAGGATAAACAGAATACACGGTTAGTATCTTACAATACAAGTTCTATTTTGGTGCTCGACACGGAAAGCCGAGATGAATCGGCAAAGCCTCGTCATCTCGGCTTTTCTAAGTCTCGCACCAAAATAAACCTTGTATTGTAAGATACTAACCATGTATTCTCTCTCTATATATACTGCTTATTGTATCTCTACTATCGGGGCATGTGTATCCGAGACATCCATGATTAAAATGACGCGCGTTTGTCAAGTCCCGTGTTTTATACAGGGGTTTTGGGGGTGACCAGTAAAGGTACATGTACCTATGCAGAGCAAAAAGACAAATGACTGCCACTTCCTTAGATACAACACTATGATATCTGGGGAATGTCTCAGAAACAATTTTTGAAAAGAAAATCCTTAGATAATTTTTAGGGCGAGAGTACTTGTTTTCCATGTCGGGTGTGGAGTCTGTGTACATCCGCTATGCGCAGGTTCCAACTGCGCACGTGATACCGAAAATCACTTTCTTATACCGTTTAATAGATTTCGCCGTGATTTAGTGACACCAACCTTTCAAAAGTGAGAGATACCTGTCACCGATGTTCTTCTGTTAATTAACAACAGTGACATTAAACAGTGCTAAACACATTCGTTTTGTGTAAACTTCAAGCGGCGTATCATACAAACTCTTGCATCGGTCACGGTTTCTAAGCATCTGATCGACTTTTGAAACCTCCGGAACGCTACGCACGTACGTACACCTGTTGCCGAGGATGATATAATATAGGTTTGTGAGTACATGTATATATGTATAGTTACACTTTTGTACGTGCAAACTATCTCACCGCAGGAGCCTTATACATGAAGATGCATATCGTTCTGGAAATTAAGCTTTTAGGAAGAAGTTAGCGAGCACTTAATGTCTAACAGACATATTTCTACTTTTTTTTTTAATTTCAAATGCATCCTTATGAACTTTTTCAGTTTAAGATATCTACTAGTAATGATTTAATTCATGCCCATGAAAAGCTCATTTTGTGTCAAGTTGTATAAACTTCGAATATTGACTAAGTCTATAAAATTATTATATCTTTTTTTGTGATTGGATTTTTATATCTTTTGGCAGTAATTCCCATCGCTGTGGTCTTGTATTTAAATAGAGGATTGTTACCTTTCCGTCAATAGAAAGTTATGGGACAAAACATGATTTTCAAGAAATCTATGAAGTTAAAGTACAAATTTATTTCTATCATTTATCGCAATATGGTTTAACATGGACAATTGGACAAAGCACATCCAGTGCTATTTTTGTTGTTGTTCAGATTCACGGACTTAGCTTTTTTCAGCACTTATGCCGAATTCCATAAAATACAATAGATTGTTCAGTATATAGGGGATTATTTTAAAATGTGTTCAACAGAAATTGGCATTTTCAATATTTACGCAACGTATACAAAATGAAATCTGCTATTTTGAAATATCTGTTTTTTCCATTTCTTAAAATATTTGCTCAAGAATTATATAAATTAGGGATACGATATAGCATGCAATAGGCATGATCGGCCACCTTTGAAGGTTCATGTTTTAGTATCATGCCGGGTCTTAAATGCAATGATACTAGACAAAAGGTAGCGTTTAAAGAATCTGAGCACAAACTAATTTTTTGAGTCAAATAGTGTTTTCTGTATCTGAAGATGGCTTGAATGTTAAAATTTTCATATTCCAAAACATATTTCATCGTTGTGATTGTTCAATGACATTTATTTCAATTAATTATGTTCGTTTCAGCGTATGTACTATACTAAAGTTCGACTCCACATAGTTATTTTTGTAACCCCAGTATTACAAATGAGGCGGACAACACTTTTTAAAACTTAATTGTCTTGTGAAAGGCGAAAAAAATATGTCCACAAATTTCGATTTTCCAATATTATTTTCCTGCTATGATATTGCGAACTTCTAATCTGCTAAGCCAAAACAAAATAACTTTTTAAGTGCAATTATTTCGAAGTTAGGCTAAAATTCACTAAATTGACTGAACTGTAATATAAAATTACTATGGTTAACCGGTGTTAATGCCAAGATCTTATGTCCCTAAGGCGAGACTAATTTTCTATTACTAGTGATTTTTTTTTCAATATTCTAGAGATTGTTGGCCAGTTAAATGGTTGATATGGAAACGCGAGATTAATTCGCCGTGAAAATATGTTAGTGTAGAGTAGCAAGAGAAAGACAACAAAATACCAATATAGATATCATGGTCGTGTATCATAGTCGTTGTCATAACGATTTAGTTTCTTTGGTCACGTGATGCATGTCAAGTGGCTATTTTTATGAAAAATAATTTTGCCAAATCTGTCAGACCTAGATAATTATGATATCAAATATTGACTGTTATGAGTGTTTAGCCTGACTTTTAAAACCATTAAAAACAAAACACATGGCCAATTAGTATGTAAAGGTTTATAGACAAAGATAGTCTGTATGTCAGCCAAAGAGCTATGTCTATATAGTAGAATATAATATGCATAAAATGTAAGTGACATTGAATGTCTATGACGTATTTGTTCGTTTTGATTGCTGTACCGTGTGTACATAGAGCAATGGTTGTTTGCTATATTGGAAACTTCAACTGTAAAATCGTACGGGGTATATCCAATATTTTAAATCAAAACCTAAAAATTAACATCCACATTGTAAATTATCTCCATTGGATCTAGAAAAAAATCGATACGATTCCTACTTTTAATCAAAATGAACTCACAAAAGAACATATATTTGAGTTACTGTAAATGTCCTATAACGTTATAATCGTACCTGTTGTCACTATTTAAACGATTAGATTTAAAATCGAAGTTTGTCTCTTCCTAACTGACTCCTCACGTCCTATCCTAGCGTACATGTACCTGTACTCGACATCGCCTCACTTCTGGCTTTCGGTTGAGCGCACGCCCTGTGAGGAAGGATTTGGGTTATGTCCCCTGGCCGGGACAGACCATAGTCCACAAAAATTGTGCTTTCTGCTCCTGCTTAGCGCTCATTATAAAGGCAGTAGGACGACTGATTTCCCGTTGTGAGTATTCTGTATTTGCATATTACAGAGTTACATTGATCTGCCCTTGCGGGCAGCTATTTATTGTGACGTCATGTGTTTGCGAGCGTAACGTCATACTTTTAGGAGAAAACGACGTGAATTGTGCTCACAAAATAATGACGGAACTATCAATACCTACAAGCAAGGGAGCTAACTCTGTAATATTTGTTTTATTCTCGAATGTATATTTTTTTTAACTAGCATTGTCAGCTTTAACGATGAAAAATTATTGAAAACTCAATATGTAGCATTGACCAATACATCAAATAAGCTAAATATACCATTGTGATAGAAATGCGCAATTGAAGGTTTGGTTTAAGAAGTTAATTGAGTACAATTCTCTGCAGTTTGGTAAAAATAACGTGAAATGTTGCAAATTTTCAGGTATTTTGGTTTAGTTACGATGTTTTTCACATGCATGAACAAGCGCAAAAATGGACAAATCTTTCTCTAAATAAGTTTCATATTGAAACTACAAATGTTGTGCAGATTAATGATACATAGAGTTAAATCAGTTTTGTACGTGTGTATTTTACAGTTATATTTGGCTTAAATCAGAATTTTAAACCATGGGCCTTATTTTCATAAACCATACAAATCTACTGTGCTCAGCCACCCGAGTGGAATTTTAAAAGGCAAGTTGAGGAAGTTGGTTTTGAAATGTTGAAATTGCTAGGTTTTATCCTCTAGTTTGATTATTATAATCCAAAGTCGTTTAATCGCTACGGTTATTAAGTTATTAACATTGATTGTTATAATTGCATCAACTAAAATAGACACCCTGTAGAAAGTTATAAATATAGATATGACGATATTTTTTCAAGTAATCGCTCACAATTCAGCCGTAAAAATGTACCAGAACACAAAGAAAGGGGCCTTTTATATGTCTAATTTTTTTTTTTTTTTTTTTTTTTTTTTTAGGGGGGGGGGGGGTTACGAGAAATGATAAAAATTCCTTGGGCAACTTGTACAGTAGTTAAAAATATTTACCATTTACGACTCATCAATCGCATATTGGGAGTATCAGATACTCCTGATATATTACAATAATAGTACAATATACCGGTACTTTACTAACTTTTCACAGATATACCGGTACTTTATTTTGTACACTAACTTCTCAAAAGACAAGAAGAGTTTGCTGACTAGCTTTGGCCTATATTGGTTTCTACCTGATATCCCACCCTCCCAACCTGCCGAATAATTTTTCTTATGTAAAAAATGTGTTTCATGACAATGGTTACAGCTCATTTACATAAAATAAAATCATCGAACGTATACCTTACGTTTTTGGAAGGGGGGTAACTCGTAGTTCTTTTTCTCTTTTTTTTTAATGTTAAAGATGCACCACCACCGACAGAGCTTCAATACTAATCCTCAATAATTACAATAATTGGTGTTTATTATCGGGTATATATATACATCTGTATATATGTGTGTGTTATTAACACACACACACAAATAATATAATTTATAATTTATTTTGCTTTTGGTGCATGCACAATTTATACTTCATTCCATATAGTACATAATGCCAAGGAATTTTTTCGAGATATAATTAATTATTTTCAATATTTTTATCATCAAATAAAATTAGAAGCTCAAAATTTTCAATGGTGGTAATGTTGTAAGTATATAACTTTTGTAACTGAAGAAAAATACCAATCCGTTTGCTCCTGTTTTTGATAGAGAAAAAATCTGTCAGCGGTGGAGCATCTTTTAAAGAAGAAGGATTCACTTGGTTTTTTCAAGTATTTACATAATTTCGCTGCTGTAATAACAGTTTAATAATGAACTATGATATATCAGGGTGACTTTTTACCAAATCGACTTGAAAACAACGCATTGAGATAGCAATGCTGGTGTAAAATAAGGAAATTTGAAGGTTTGTTTTCTGAAGTAAAAGTCTCATTTTGTTTTGATACTTACAAATAAATCAGAACTTTAAAAGAGCAATACCATTTTTCAAGGTCACGTTGATGTTGTTATTGACTTTGACCATTTGTGATTGACATAATTCTACAAAAGAATTGTCTTCCTATAATTCATATATTATGAAAAGGCGGGTTGTCCCTAGCAATATCATGTACAGTGAAAAGATTTGTATGTTACTAATAGATTTCGCCATAATTTAATTGCATATCTATGACATTTGAACCCTTCCTGCACTCCCCTTTACAGACCCAGATTGAATGGCTGAATGCACATACATTTACTTATATCAATTATGTGAAGCGTATGATGACACCGATTCGAGAGTATGACGTCACATGCCCGGACTGTTACATGAACGGGGTAAACTTCCGCCAAAATCTTGTAAAGGTACCAGAAAGATCGGGCGACATAAAAAAAATAGAACTGGGTATCATGTGAGATTCCCTGTGCGCGGTGCGAGAAAAGAAGTTCCATTATTGCTAAGAAACACAACACGGACATACCACAGTCTCCCAAAATATACACACATTCACACACACACACACACACACAATGCCGTCCTTAAATGACCCAGTTAATTGGACGTTAAAAACATTTAACTAAACAAAGTCAAATAAAGATGTCTAGATCCCGAAACATACACATCACGTATGTGAAGTAAGTCATTGAAGGAACCAAATCGAAAAGAACCTAATCCATGAAAGCTTAGTTCCCGAAACGTATGTTTTATTTGATTCATCCCATAATCAGTGTTTTAATCGACACCTTACACTAAGAATAAGTTAAACACTCCGTGCAGTAGTATCATTTGGACAGATTTTGTAATTCGCTTGAAACCTTATGTTTTTGCTTTCTTAAGCGGCATTTGATTTTGACTCTTGGATTTAGAACAGTTCTTTCGATCTACACGTTGTTTGACAATACATAACTGTTGAATCACTTGATATTGTTGATTTAGCATAAGGACTGATATTGGATAACTTGCCTCATCTATGATTTAGAAATACAAAATAAAACGTCTATCGATAACAAATGATTTCTGTAAAATAAATCAACAGGACCAAATCCACCTTGTACAGAAGTAACCGGCTATAGAAATTATTTAGTACAATATATAAAAGTTAAACTCCTTGTTATCCTAGCATTCCTATAGTGGTGGTTAACAGGAAATTTTATTCACCATGACATTGGGTAATTATAACGGACAAGTATTTCAAACTTACAGACATCGTAACTTTATGTCATAGAACCCGAATTTTTAACTACCTAAAATAAATCGGCTTGTATCACAACCTTCGAATTATTTGATTTTATAGTCTGCTTTTTCTATTTCGCATTTGACTGTTTTCATCGAAAATCTACGTTTTAAGTTCGGTAGAAACACCGTTTTTAATGTTTTAAAAGCCATATCACTGTTGTCCTCCTACAATCTTTGTTTGTTTGCTTGTTTGATTACATTAACGTCCTATTAACAGTCAGGGTCATGTCAGGACGGCCTCCCATGTATGCAGTGTGTAGCGTGTGTGAAGTGCAATGTGCGTGTTGTGGGAGACTGCAGTATGTTCGTGTTGTGTCTTCTTGTATAGTGGAACTGTTACCCTTTTTATAGTGCTTTATCACTGAAGCATGCCGCTGCAGACACCAAACAACACACACCACCCGGTCACATTATACTGACAACGGGCGAACCAGTCATCCCATTACCTGTATGCTGAGCGCCAAGCAGGAGCAAAAATTACCACTTATATAAACTACCACCTTTATAGATTTTGGTGTGTCTCGGCAAGGGTACAGAACCCAGAGCCTTCCTCACAGGGGCGAACGCTCAACTCGAGGCCAAAAGTGAGGCGGTGCCAAGGGAGACGTAAGGAAGAATAAAGCCGGCTAGGAAGACGAGAAAAGATAGGAGTAATAGGTACAATTCTAACGCCCTACTTGCAGGGCCATCCTTTAATCTTAAAAATAAGAAGAAAAAAAGAACATATTGTCATCCAAGATACGCCACAATAATAAGTTGAAAGCACTTAATGGAGTAAATCCTGAATGAGCATAAACTTTAAAAATGCGAAGTTGAAAATACTGATAATCTCTCATTATTGATGAATCATCAACATCATCATCATCATTATCATCATCATCATCATCATCATCATCATCATCTCTACTGCCATCATCAGTATAATCCTCAGTAGCATCGAAAAAAAACCCATAATCATAACATCATCATCATCATCGTTATCATCATTATCATCATCCTCATCCTCATCATATCCAATGCCATCATCAGTATAATCATCATCATCATAGAAAAATATCACATCATCATATTATCATCATCATGCTCAACTTTTTCATTTTCGTTGTCTTCATCCTCCATCTCTTCATCATCATCATTAATTCCATCATCATCACCATCACCATCACCATCACCATCATCATCATCATCACCATCATCATCATCATCATCATCATCATCATCATCATTCATCATCATCATTATCAACATCATCACTTTACACAACAATTTCGTTATATCATCAACATTACCGTAAAAACCATTCTGCCTAGAACTTAACTCAATATCGAATTTAACCTTGAAAATAGTACTGATTACACCAACGTTTGTTTTAAAAGTTACCTTGCAAACGTGTTTATAAATTATTCATTTAAAAGCGTGAGTAAAGTAGACATTGTCCGTCGTGATAGAAAATCGTCCCGTAGACTATATACCTAATAAGGACCTGTTAGTCCGCACCTCAACACCGCCTCGATGTTTGGCGGCAGTATGGAGCGCAATACTGCACCTTCTGCCTAGAGCCATTGGATCACCATATCGGCACGTCTCAATCATTGGGAAAATATCCGACAAAGAATTTCCATCCCGTCATAAGAATTTTCGACTTTTGTTCAAGTTTATTTACTTGGCATCACATCACAGTTATAGCACACAGACTGTTGGTCGGATCCTACTTAACCGTCTACTTATGGATGTATTGGATAATTTGAATATGTTCATCCAGCGTCAAAACTCTCGTCATTAAATGTGTCTGATTTATAATCGTGGACTTTAGTATAATTGCGTAATACGTATATATGTAATGTCAAGTTTCACTATCTTAGCGTACACATTTGTGTTGGTGCTGTATTTCCCACGTTTTGTAACGTCTTCTCTTTGGGTTGATGTGTCCGGATCGCGCGACGGACAGTCACGTGGTCTTGAACCATAGGACCACGTGTGTTAGAATGGTTTGCATGAGATTTAATATGGCGTATGTTCGTTTACAACTCTCGAAATGGCGGGAACCGGATGATCCGGCGGGAAAAATAAAGATCGAGGTAAGTCAAGCTGTCGTCTGCTAGTCACGTGTCACGTGTTGACGTCATGCAATATGATAATAAGGTCACGTTGACATGACAACCATTTGTTATATTCATCAAAAGTTTTGTTTGAATGAATATGATCCGAAATTGGAAGTCGGAGCTTCGATGTTAGACATTTTAGTGTAATACAGAAAAATAGTGTCTTAACAAATATATCTAAAGTCAATTGACGTGTACATAGATATATACTAGATCATATAAATTAAACAACCATGTTTAAAGCCGGAACATACCAATAAGTGATTTTCAACATCTAATAGGATATAACGCCACATCACTTAGTTATGTATGTGGTGAAGTACATATCCACAAAAATATTTTTTTAAAGATTAAAACTTTCTGAATACTTTCAATGGCTTTACAACGACCTTAACCTAAAAATCGAATATAAGGTTCTCGACCGGTATCTGTTTCTACATTCCTTCCTCACCTGCCTTGCGAAGTAGAGCTGCTAGGTAAAATGTTCAATACTATTGCGAATTATTCCTGCAACAAGGAATGCCTGTATGTGAAATTTATCTGTAGTTCTCGAAGCATGATCACCACGAGATGATCATTTTGTATCATATTTCTTTCGCTACGGTACATCTTGTCTTTTATGTGTTTTTTTAAAACGCTTACTTTAAATGTTTGTAGAGATTACGGTTATTAAAGACAATTTTTTTTAGTTACGTCAGCTTCTGTCTTACCCTAAATGCAAGCAACTTGATATCAAAATATTAAAAATATCCAGGAGTTAGTATCGGATATGATTGTTTTGTTCATATCTAATGATACTGCCATAACATTTCGGTCAGACTATGCTTTAAAATATAACATGGTTTTTTTTTCACGGGCATAGCAATCTGTTAAAAATGGTAATCACTACTTCTGCGAAGGGTTTTGCATAAAAACAGTGGTGTAACTGATTTTTCATTGTAAGTATAATACGACTGGTTATGGTTTTCTGTTCGAAGTCTTGTTCACCATGCTTCAGGAAGATAACACTATAGGACCAGCAAACTTTCCAAATATCACAAGCAGACTTTACATGATCATAACATAGTCTCCTTAAATACACAGCAAGACGCATACGCAAAATGAGAACTTTTAAGGAAATTTTGGTACGTATATCAAAATCCCAAAACAACGTGAATTAAGTATGATTTACCGTCGATTAGTCCCACCTTCCGGTGATTATGACGTCACAAAAATCACGTCAAATGATGACGTCATAAACGCCGGATGGTGGGACAAATTGACGATAAATTGACTTTAGCTACGTCGTTTTGGGATCTCGAAACCCCCGTATTATAATGCACGTTAAGGAATCACCAATTAAAAGAAATAAAGATTAACAATGATAATTGTTTTATTTTGGAGCTGAATAAGCTTAATCTCATATCATAGAACAATATATGTTATTATGACATAGTATTTAGAATACAACTAGAAGTATAATTATTCAAATTGTCATTGAACATTCCACTCATGCTTATTACTGTGATTAAACTCTACACTAGGTTATTATCTTACGATCGGAAATACAAACTACGCTTTTTTCGTGTGTTGAATTTGGGTCCTTGTTTTCTAAATGTTCGCTTTGTTTCAAATTGGCCTCGCGTTCTTAAATCTTATTCTATTACAACAATTGTTATATTGGTTTAATATATATATTTAATAGGATAGACATAAAAAGAATACTTCACTTAGAGTCTATCAGATTTTCGCAAATATTTTTTTTTCACAAATGTATGAATGCAATTTCTTTCTTATTGTAAAAGATGCCGTTATAGAAAATCTTTTCTGTTGGGGAGACAATCTAGCAGACAAAACCAAACATCCCACAGTGTTACAAGTATATACATGTAAATTCCTGTATACCAATGCACAAGGTAAACTGAGAAATGATTGGAAAAGTCAAATAAACACAATGAATTATTCATTGGCAATTCCAAAGACATATTCATTATAATTTCGGAGAATTGCTTGCTTGTAGACCTGCCACCACAACAGGTTTGTGAGAGAAACGGGTCGATCTAAATAACGTTTCCCAAACAAACGACTTAGCCGGTGGTACTAAATGTCAGGGCGACATGTCTTACGTTTACAAAGTGATTTACGCATGCGCATACCACTAACGTAATGTTTTGGTAGACTTGCTAGAGTCAGGCCACTCTGAAGTGTTTCTATACATCTATACATTGATAAATCGTTAAAGTACCATTCCATCTGATTAAAATACAGATCCTTATTATCACTATGTTTGATAAGAGGATCTGAGAAAATTCCATAAGGGGTCATGTCCAGGTAACCTTTGGCCAATCAAATAACTACTTGACTTAACTACTAAATTGTGAGTGAATTTTAGGGACGAAATAGTTTGAAAAAAACTGTCAGAACTATTTACATTTTGTTATTATTTTGCATATCATTAGGTTGTTCTTTCTAAAATTGGGGGTCCGGTTTTGGTGTGCTTACTTTTTTGCCCCATTTGAACTCGTTTCACATATTAATGCTCAATATTTAATTAATCACGAACCTAGTAAACGATTTGGCTCTATGTTGAAAGCAAAATAAGACACAATTTCAAAATGGCTGCCAAATGGGCCATTTCAATTTTTTGACAAAATTTGCCATTCTGGCAACTTGCTACTGAATATTTGAAAATCTCATAACTTCTTTCGGTCTATGTTGAAACGAGACTTCAACGGGACTGAAAACTCAAAGAAAATACATCCTTAAATGACATTGGCTTTTAATTGGACGTTAATATATAAAAACGATGATTCTGATGATATGACAAGCTATCTATTGTGGTAATGGTATGAAGCTGCATCGCCAAGGCAAGGATGTAACGACGGCATCAATTATTTAACTTATTAATGTATTGGGAGATTATTTTATGATTGTTTTTCTGTACTGACTTAAATGAAGCGAAGTAACTGGTATATCACAATCCAAGACTCTATATGAAAAACTGTTATGAGTGAAATCATCTGTATTTTACCTTTTTATCATTATCTTTAATGATCGCATTAAACATTAAACGATAGGGTTAGGGGTTGACGTGAGGAGAACGTTGATCTTGCTACAGAGGTATCGAGAAAAGACATCCCGAGAGCTTCTATCTGATTGTGTTCTCCATCTCAGTTTCTGATGTTGATGCAACTACTAAAACATTTTAATTATATAATGCACCGGCCCTTAAAACTAATTTATCCAAATTATATATAAACATAAAGATAGTGTATCTTCGTATTTTGATCTAAATATATATATATATATAATTAGGTTCATAATGTGTCATATCAACAGTTGTATTCCCGATCACACTGGATCCTTACAAACGTATGTTTGTAGGATACCAATTATTTTAAGTAATAAATATGGAGCAAGGAAGTAATTTCAGCATAATGTTCAAACTTTTTCGAGCCGATATGTCATTTTGTCAAGACGCCAAACGAACAAATAAAACTTCATGTACATCTGAAGGTCACAAACATTCACAAAAACATTATTGTCTAAAATTCTGTTTGATCTGGTTTTCTTCTTGTATCCTAATGGATTTGGTTATCAGTGAAGTTATTGTGTGGTGGATGCTGTTTTTAATGCCAAGGCTCCGTCTAGGACGGTTACTACTGTAAAGGAAATGTGTTGTGCTTTTGGAAACAGTTGCATGTATGTAATTGTCTCTCCGTGAAGTCATTGCTTCTTTGTAGTGTTGACAAATAAAAAGCGCTGTGGTAAATAACACACAGGACACACGTAATAGAGACATTATCGTATTGGGAATAACACGTGGTTAAATCAGTCTGTAGAATATGATATTCCCCAGGTCTGCCATAACCTTCATTACAGCCTTCATTCATTCGAACAATCACATTAATTTAGACTTCTCGCATACAGTTTTCTTTTGTTTTCTTAAGTTTAAGTTTGGAAATGATGAAATGTGTTTGATAAGTTTTAATGATCTTAATTTTGATTTTTTTTTAATTTTGTGTTTCTGTTATACCCTTAGTGTCTTAGATTTTGTTCATAGAAATATTCGGTTTAATTCTTAAATAAGTTAACTTCTTTCGAAAGTCAAACATCTAAATAGTTAGGGATATTGTAATTTTTATAAAGGTTTTTAAAGAACATTTTTTTAATGTTAGCTTTAATATTGCGCCTTTTGTTTTAATTGTGACTTAATCAGGTAAATGTTCGGTGTAATTAATGATGACTTCATGAAGGACGAAATGCCTGTACGGCTTAATCTATAAAATAATGTCTAAAAGCATGTGTGTTATTTGTACAAATGAAGAGATATGATCCGTATTGACATGCTGGGTCTAATTTTATCATTATGTGTTTAGTAACCTATCTTCACATTGGAATGTGTGTTTTACACGTAACCTGATCTATTTGCGTGTTCATGGTATAATTAACTCCTCCGATAATCAATAGTAAGCCGAGTTTAATCTGTCTCCTTAACGACATTGTCTAGCCCTGCGGCGGTCTGACGAGGTGGGGGAGGGAGCGTTTATCGACTACTTTTGTCTCGTTGTTTCGCGATAACGGTTTAAGAGTTAGAACTCTTTGTTCTAGTTAATACCGTTGCGTCATTACGTACTGTTCTTTTGTTCTAAAACTTTTATTACTATTCAAAACACGTACTAAATGCACTCAGCATCTGGCTTAAGAGAGGCACCGAAACATTGTATGTATTCGAATCAATAAATTGTAATTTTCAATGGTTTGACTTAATATACTATTATATGGATATTTGTTGTTTTTCTGATTTTGCTGTTCTTAGTATCGTTCCTATTTTGAGAGCAGCATATTTAGCGCGTTTCTTCGACTGTTACATGTGTATAGGATTGCTTCATCTAATTGGTTTTTTTCAGTCATCAAAACCGTAGTTGACCTCATGATAAACATTATTCATCAAAAATGAAAATCATCCACTCAATATTTATCTATTTCTGTCATATTTTCCAAAACTAACCATGTTGTTTTGTATTGCATTTTTTCACAGTCTGGGGACGATCGATTTTGTATTATTTGTGTCTGGGACATTTTTTATGATCAACCTGGAATTTCAGTTTTGGACTTTATAGTTCCAAACGGCAAAAAAAGACATTGCTTCTTTTCTACTATTCATCTTAATACTTAAAGTACATGTATACACTAAAAGTTTTTCAAGTTATGTTTAAAAACGCTTAATTTAGCGTTAGGTATAACTTCTTAAGCTGGAACTATTAATTTACAGGGCATCCTCACCATAACGTGATTTGAGTTTGTCGATAATTATTTTGGTTTCTACTATCACACTTTCCTGTATGTAACGTTCTAAAATTGTAACTTCCGCTGGCATTGTATGGCCGTAAAATATTTTTACCTTACTTTGTTCTTGCTAAAGTCTCCTTTGACACCGCCTTAGGTTTTTGGCCTTTAGTTGAATGCTCGCCCCTGTGAGTTAGGCTCTTGGTTATGTCCACTGGCTGCGCCTTAGCCTATAAAAGTGCTAGTTTGTATTACTGCTTAACACTGAGCATTTAGGACGACTTGTTGACCCTTGTCAGTGTTATATGACCGGGTGGGGTGTGTTGTTCTGTATCTTCGGCGAGTTTCAGTGTGATAGTACTATAAAAGGGTAATGTTGTTGTGTTACAAGGAAACATAAATTGAATATACCGCATTCTACATACATTGCATTGTACTTTGGGACTAGTTCTTAGTCTAAAAGGTCTGAAAGACGTGACACTATAGTATAACAATTACCCCTTGGTTAATCCACAAGGTTAAAGAATGCGGTGTCATAAGCATCTCCGTGTTTTACCAGTATTCTGAAATGTACAAAACAAACCGCTATCGCAAGAGGACAAAGTAAAATTAATCAGCGATCTTCTAAAATTACTACCTAAATGTACAAACCAAACGAATACAATTCGTAATAAAAATGAAATTCTTTAATACATGACCATAGAGTAAGTCTTCGAGGATGACAATATGCATGGCAATACTTGTATGAAAACACTTTTATGTAAATGTTCTAATAGTCATCGAGATTTCCAAAGCATCCTGACAGTTTTGTGTCCTTTAGCTAACTAGTGATGCATGAAACATTTAAGATTAATTTGAGCTTTATTCATCGGATTTTCATTTGTCTTGACAATTTGTATATAACCAAATAATCTAACCAAAGCAAACAGTATTTGATTACGTGCGTGGTAATATATCTGTCTCAATGAGAACAGTATCGGAATGCCTTCAAAATCTGATGGAAATATCTGCATAAGCACAACCAATGTGGTATTGCTACTATTCTTTTCCAAATCTTTAGTTTGATCGAAAATATTTTTTTTATTATTTTTAATTCAATTAACTCATTTCTATTCAAGGAGCGCGTTTGAAATACGTCATTGAATTATTTGACAGAATTGTATGAACCAATGCTCGATTCCCTTAGCTCTTTTGTGATCGAGCGTTTCAAAATACCGTTATTTTTGTGTTTTGCCGATCGAGCGTTTCAAAATACCGTTATTTTTGTGTTTTGCCGAACTAGTGATGCGTTAAAAATAGTGTTAACTTAGTTGTCCTCGTATTCATTTGTCATTTTATGTCTTGAATGACATTCTATGTTTGTTTATGAATTCGAAATCGATTATGACTGAAGGTGTCCAAGATACTAAATATACAGGTTTTACATCCTTTTTGCTGTTAACGATTGGGTTTGATGGAATTTATCCTTTTATGATATCAAAAACATCAATAGATGTAAAGATTATGAACGTCGTTTAGGCATTGTGTGATATGAATAGGCATATTGAAATATGCATTGAGACTAGGGAGGCTGAAGTTGGCTCCGAGTTCCGAGTTCCGTTTATATGGTTAAGCTAAACGGAACTCGGAAATAGGAGTTGATCGAAAACTAAATTAAAATGGATTCATCACTAGTAACCCATGAAAATTACAACAGGCAACATTTCTCATATGTCTTAGGCATATAGAATGATTTTATCTAAAATGATAGAGAATTTCCTTAAACGGGACTCGAAACTGGTTCCGAGTTCCGTTTTACTTAAACGAAACTCGGAAATGGGAGTTGATCGAAAACTTAAAAGTGGATTTACCAATATTAATCCATTAAAAAGCCAACAGGCAACATTTCAAATATGTTTAAAGCACATTGACTGTTTTCATCTAAAATGATAGAGAGTTTCCTTAAACGGAACTCGGAACTGGTTCCTAGTTCCGTTTTACATAAACGGAAATAGATGTTATTTGAAAACGTATTTGAACTAACTCTATCCCAAATTATCCATGACAAAACACAACAGAGAACATTTGTAATATGTTCAAATTACATAAACTGATTTTTTTATTTTTTTATTTAAAAAAACAAAATCCTTAAACGGAACTCGGAACTCGGAACCAACTTCAGCCTCCCTGAGACTAAGGAACTATCTAAAAGCACTTTGAAACATCTTACCCTATTTGCGGATATGCTAGTAATCATAGTCTTTATTTACAATACATTCATACGCGTTCACTTAACGTTCAAATATATTAACCAATTTTGATACATTACGTAACTTTATTCAGATTTCCATTCAGAAATATCGACTTTTAATAACACACCTTAACGGGCACTTGCCGTGTTCGTATTAGCCACTTGCGCACTAACACGCACGTTTGACGAACCTCGTCTTGATTCTGGTGTTTTATAGACTTGCGTTGCGTTACTTGGCAAAGATCAAGTAATAGTAAAACTAACGTGTTTACGCCGATAGACAGTTGACACGAATTCTTTTGTTAAATATCCATCTTTATTTCCCGTGGACATGAAATAACTAAAACATAAAACGAGATATTTTGATATATTTTATTTTGTTGTGGGTCTACATACACTAAAACTGGGAATATCTTACTGGTATTCATTCAGAAAGTCTAGACAATTGATTGTTTGAAGTAATATACGAAAAAGATTTTTTTTTTGCCAAATAAATCCAAATATCACAGACATATTTTTAAAAAAATACTTCATAATCAAGATCGATAAATTAAATAGCTTGATTTATCGACACGTTCATCAGTATGATATACGAGTTAAATTCAGGATTTAAACCCCTTAAGGTGGTAGTCTTACATTCCCAAAAAAATTTCTGTTGTTCAATATTTTTCATATTTGATTTATGAAGTAAATATGTTGTTATGCATATTCTGTCAAAGTTTCGAAGAAATCGAACCATCTATTTTTTCTAAATAAATATTCAAATTTGCCATTTTTGAGTAGATTCTGCACATGACAAAACAGCATTAGTCTGTACTAAATCCGCCCTGTGAATGAAAATAATTAACAAAATGTTCTACGATATATATACTGTTTAGTTAACGTGATATATACCAATCCTTTTAAAAAAATGCTTTACTTCTCGTCATAATTAATTTCTAGTGGTCATTTTTGGAGGAAATTCGGTAAAAGAGACGCAAGTAAATTACCTAAAACATTCTCACCAAAATGAAAACAAATCAAAATTGTGAAGTTCAATTTTTAAAGAAAAATAACAGACTAAAAAGTGACAAAGTTGCTTTTAATCAGTCAATTTTCAAGAAAATTGAACCACAATTTGTCAAGATAGAGCATTTTTAGCACCAAAAAAACCTTCATTTTTCATTGAAAAAGACGGGATTCTCAATAGAGTTATCTCCCCTATTATGTATACTTTTTATACATTCACTGCAGAATTTTCTGTTACAATATAGTCTAGATGTCAATAGTTTTAGTTTTAAAATGATTAACAATGTTTAATCAATATATATTTACCATAAAATAGCAATTTAAGATTGATAGGATTATTTGTGTTTTTTTTTTTAAACTAATAAAATAATTTATTCATAAATTCAAACTTCAGAAAAGGGGTATTAATTAAATCGCGGTCATTCAAATGCTTGAAGAGTTTGGGGCACTTTCATAACTCAAGCGTCTGTATGAAAAAATCATGATCTGTCTCCCTTAGGTGGCAGTGTACAGTAGATTTGAAAAATTCAGCCAACATAAAGTGCAGGCTTTAATTATGTACACACAGCTTTTTAACCTTAAATAACATCTATATAAAAGTATATATATATTTAATCTACACAACATTTGCAATTGTTATGCAGTTTTCATTTTTGGACAGGTCTGCTTTTTGTGGTTTTGTGAGCCTGTAAAAACCATGGTAACCAAATTTGTTCTTTTGAAAAAATGCAAAAAAAATGGAATTTTCAACCCAAAATTACACCCCCTCAAGGAGAATTTTTTTTTCTTGAACACAGTTTTAAAACCAAGCATCACTGCCGTGATAGCGAAACTGAGCCTATTTCGACATAGGTATATATTTAAACTTTTGAGCAATCTTACCTCGTACCCCGGCTATCAATTTCTGCTGCTACAGTATTGAGTTTTTCCATCTTAGACGCACATTCGGATACCCTTTAAACCATTAATCTCGAACCCATTTTGAGGAATTTCTTTATGCAAATGTGAAGCCTACATATAATTCTCTAGATTGAATTCACCAATTTTAGGACATATATATTTTTTAATTTTTAATGCATATAATAAAACAGGGGCTTTCTGCTTAATAAAAATCTCACCCAAGGCCATTCGGTCTTACTGTACACTGCTACCTTATACAACATGTTTTGTCTTTTTAAGTTTTCCGAAAACCCAAATAATTTCTAAACAAAGTTGTGACGAACAAAATGACCTATCCGAATACTGTGTATCTCTAATAGTCACCAAGTAATGCCAATTTCCCCATAAGGTATCTTTTCACCAATATTCCTCCAATACAAGTAACAAGGGGAGGTAATTTCAAAAAATAAAAGTTAAATAACTATGCTGTTTTCTGAAATAAAATTATTCTGAAAATTAAATATGGTATTTGGAGTTTCTCTCTATGCAGAAAAGTGAAAAATACTAGGTTGCTATGAAATCTGACCCCGTTCTGTGACGTCATAGCAACCATGACGTCATAATAATGGTGACATCATCATAACCTGCGCAAATGACGTCATAAATACTTAGTGTTATTATTTCTGACAATACAAATCCTATTTTACTTTACCATAGCATTACATATACTTATTCTGATAGATGAATCTTAACATGACATTCAAAATGTCATAATTTCCAGCATATTTAATCACAATATTGAGTTTTCAACCTTGAAATACAGAATATTACATGTATTCATATAAAACTGTACGCTATTCCCATTTTATTGGAAAAAAACACCTTTTCCCTCTTTTCTTAAGAAAATGCCAATAACTGACAATATCGGCTTAACCGAACACTCACTCTAGTACAAAAAATACAAATTATAGCCTTAATTATATGAAAACTGAGAAATCAATGAAAAAAATCCCAAAATTAGCACTTTTGCTGTAAATCTCCATGGATACCGGGTAATTAGCAGAGCAAAATTAATTGGAATTCATATTAAATGGACTGAGAGACACCCGGTTAGCTGTTTTCAGCTTGCTGTTCAAGTGTAAAATGATTAATCAATTAACAGTCAAGCATATCATACCACACCTAGGTAGCAAATTACAGAATGGCAAAATGAGCCAATTACCTCCCTTTAGTTGTAACAAATGAAAAATATATGTATTTACACAGTTTCAAACTGTTCGATTGTGATTTCTAAGATAAATGAATGAAAATTTAGCAAAATCAATTATAATCAAGGTCATTTTCAAGAAATGAGAATTTCAGTCACTTATAAGGTGGCAGTGTACAGTAGATTTGAAAAATTCAGCAACATAAAGTGCAGGCTTTAATTATGTACACACAGCTTTTTAACCTTAAATAACATCTATATAAAAGTATATATATTTTTAATCTACACAACATTTGCAATTGTTATGCAGTGTTCATTTTTGGACAGGTCTGCTTTTTGTGGTTTTGTGAGCCTGTAAAAACCATGGTAAACCAAATTTGTTTTTTTGAAAAAATGCAAAAAATTGGGATTTTCAACCCAAAATTACACCCCCTCTAGGAGATTTTTTTTCTTGAACACAGTTTAAAACCAAGCATCACTGCCGTGATAGCGAAACTGAGCCTATTTCGACATAGGTATATCATTAAACTTTTGAGCAATCTTACCTCGTACCCCGGCTATCAATTTCTGCTGCTACAGTATTGAGTTTTTCCATCTTAGACGCACATTCGGATGCCCTCTAAACCATTTATCTCGAACCCATTTTGGGGATTTCTTTATGCAAATGTGAAGCCTGCATATAATTCTCTAGATTGAATTCACCAATTTTAGGACATATACATTTTTTATTTTTTTTATGCATATAATAAACAGGGGCTTTCTGCTTAATAAAAATCTCACCCAAGACGTATATGTAACGTCAAAATTAGTTATAGCATCATTATTCATATGTGACATCACAGAATTGTCTCGGTAGACGAAAACGGCATGTGCAAAGCAGATTTAAACCTCTCTTAAAGAGAAATACCATTACAAATTTCGCCATATTTTTTCCAAAAAAATTAGTTATGATATAAATACAATCTTATACTGTATAGCTGCTAATATTAGCAGGGTTTTAATTTCGCTCACTTCGCGGATTCATCCAAATTACGAAATTTAATACCTCGTAAAATTGATCAAAATCATGGTTTTACGTATAAGACAGGTCTATGCAAGTCCTACAATGTATGAGAGAATGACGGCTACAAAGATATTTCACGAAAATACACGCCGCAAATACGTTCCAAACGGTAAATCGTGAAAATTTTACACCCGCGAAATTTAACAACTATAGAGTATGTAAATTATGGTAAATAATAATTACAGTAAAATTGTTTTCTTATGTGACTTATGCCAAAGTGTTCGTATGTAACTTAAGCTTATGCCATATTTTTCGTATGTTACTTATGCCATATCCTTTATTAAGACTAAATATACCTGTTCCACATTATAATAACATTTCTTTTAAATTTATAAATTCAATGTCCCAGTAATCCTCAGCACGAAAATGCCTTATAATTGCCTTGTTCCATTAACACATCACCTCCTTCGAAATGTCTGCCATACCGCGTGATCGATTCCCTCCGAATGTGTTTCGAGGTTAAGGACGTATTAAAATGTATAGATCGTTAAAATATGTTCTAACTCAATACTTTAAGTCAGCTCCAAAAGTCATACCAAGGAATCTTTCTTATATCTATTTTGACAAGAAACAAATCGATCTATTTTTTAAAGTTTGCTTTTTGCTGATTGCCGTTGTTTGAAGGCAAAAGGCATCTAACTTCAATACCCGACATTTAATCCCAAAGTTATTTCATAAAACTCGATACTTCAAAAAATATGTTAAACATTTGAAACATTCCTAGTTAAGGATTTTAGTTCCGTTATGAATCCTATATCTTTACATCGTTATAGCTAATAGTTGTCTCCCTTCTTCCTGTCTGACTTAAGTACATTACTTTACTGAGATCATAGCTATCTTCATATCAATTCCACTATTTTCGTATTATTACCATTTAGACGATTATTTTCGTCCGCTTATTTTTTCGCGGACATTGGTTTGATCTTCGAAATTTAGGATATTGTTACATCATATGTACCATTGAAGCCAGATCCAGACAATGTTTTGACATTCGAAATGTCGGGATATTTTTACATCATATGCACCATTGAAGCCAGATCGCGGACATTTAAAACCGTTTTGATTTATCGTTTTTAGTTTAAATCGCCAGAATTTTGACCCGCTGAAATAAACAAAAGACTAAAGCGAATTAACAAATATTATATTGAAGTATATAGATTCTTGTTGATTGTTATGGTCAAACATATTTATCTCTATACAAAAAAAGATATATAACAAGGGATTTCTGGGAGGGGTGATAATGTAACAATGTGATATATTTTGATTACATCAATGGGTGTCGGAACATTAACCCTTTCCTACAACAACTGCGCTCATCATTATATGTCTCTATGGGTGGATTTAAAAGACACGCGATATGATTGATAAGTAGATAAAGAGGTCTGCACAGCTCTCTTGGTGGTTCACAATTAATTCCATTTTCTATCTTAAAATTACATTTAATTTTCCTGGAGCCAGATTGCTAGGGTGTTTGGGGACACTCCTGTCTCAAGTTTTAATGAACACCTAGGATTGAATTAATCAAGAGTTCGCCGACTGAGTGCACATTAAAGTCAACCATTATTTCTCGTAGGGAGGCATTTCAATGGAAGATTGGAACAGAACAAGATCCAGGTTCTAGGTAAACGTTTTCTAGTGTCGAATGTCTGCGTCGATATAACCATATAAATATATAGAATCCCACATTGTTTGGAAAGAACAGACACAGGTGTTTTGTGGTTCTTTCTTGATAGATAGAAGTTAGTATCACTGTTCACTGCTCATAAATCAACACCTGTTTGAATACAGTGAAATCTGGTTATATGGAAGTCCTTGGGGAATGGAAAATCTCTTCAAATTATCCAGATTTCAATATAGCCAACGTAAAAGGCATTACTAAATCTGAACTGGGAACATAATTCATTCCAAATTAAGCGCTATTTCAATATAACTTATTTCAAATTAAGCAGTATTTCAGTATAACCTATTTCAAATTAAGTAGAATTTCAATATAACCTATTTCAAATTAAGCATTATTCTAATATAGCCTTTTTCAAATCAAGTATAGTTCCAGTCTAGTAACTTCAACAGTGACTTCTGTTGTATTAAAACAACAATGCAAATTGAAAGTACATGTATACAGTAAAACACTGTTATAACAAACCTCTGGGGACCACAAAAATCACTTTGTTATATTAAGCAAGTTAGTTATACACATATTACAAATATAATATTGTATGAACATTGGACAAACCATTACTACGTTATAACCATGGATTAAATGCACGCGGGTTCGTTATAAACATGTTTTCGTTGATGTTATAGAAAACATACAGAATTATTCGACATTATCAGTTCCAATAACACATGCTGTCTGCGGTAGATTCATTAGCATCCGATACACAGAATTGTGTGATGAAATGTATTAGTTTGATAATTGTTGGTAATTAAGTGGTGGTAAAGAATGTTTACAAACAAATCTAGACTTTCCGTCGTCACAAATGCATAATGTCCTAGACTAATTTGCATAAGTGACGGCGTGAAACTACTAAAAGTTGGTAAAAATACATGTTACCAATTACTCTGCTCAGCGCTCGACATAGGAGTAGGCTGACTGGTTTGTCTGATGTAGGTGTATGACCGGTTGGGTGTGATGACTGGTTTGTCTGATGTAGGTGTATGACCGGGTGGGTGTGATGACTGGTTTGTCTGATGTACGTGTATGACCGGGTGGGTGTGTGATGACTGGTTTGTCTGATGTACGTGTATGACCGGGTGGGTGTGATGACTGGTTTGTCTGATGTAGGTGTATGACCGGGTGGGTGTGATGACTGGTTTGTCTGATGTACGTGTATGACCGGGTGGGTGTGATGACTGGTTTGCCTGATGTAGGTGTATGACCGGGTGGGTGTGTGCTGTTCGATGTCTTTGGAAGCGTGATTCAGTGAGATAACACTATAAAATGGACGATTACATAGCTATGATTACTATCTCATTTTGACTGGACAGAATATATCCAATTTTCATCTTTTCTGTGCTATATATTAAATAAATGACGTATACTTTAATATATGTATAGTTTATTGTGTGACGGGACCCGAAACTGGTTCCGAGTTCCGTTTTACTTAAATGAAACTCGGAAATGGGAGTTGATCGAAAACTAAATTAAAGTGTGGCAGACATGGATTTACCAATATTAATCCATTAAAAAGCCAACAGGAAACATTTCTTATATGTCCAAAGCACATTGACTGTTTTCATCTAAAATGATAGAGAGTTTCCTTAAACTGGTTCCGAGTTCCGTTTTACATAAACGGAAATAGATGTTATTTGAAAACGTATTTAAACTAGCTCTATCACAAATTATCCATGACAAAACACAACAGAGAACATTTGTAATATGTTCAAATTACATAAACTGAATTTTTTATTTTTTATTTAAAAAAACAAAATCCTTAAACGGAACTCGGAACTCGGAACCAACTTCAGCCTCCCTGAGACTAAGGAACTATCTAAAAGCACTTTGAAACATCTTACCCTATTTGCGGATATGCTAGTAATCATAGTCTTTATTTACAATACATTCATACGCGTTCACTTAACGTTCAAATATATTAACCAATTTTGATACATTACGTAACTTTATTCAGATTTCCATTCAGAAATATCGACTTTTAATAACACACCTTAACGGGCACTTGCCGTGTTCGTATTAGCCACTTGCGCACTAACACGCACGTTTGACGAACCTCGTCTTGATTCTGGTGTTTTATAGACTTGCGTTGCGTTACTTGGCAAAGATCAAGTAATAGTAAAACTAACGTGTTTACGCCGATAGACAGTTGACACGAATTCTTTTGTTAAATATCCATCTTTATTTCCCGTGGACATGAAATAACTAAAACATAAAACGAGATATTTTGATATATTTTATTTTGTTGTGGGTCTACATACACTAAAACTGGGAATATCTTACTGGTATTCATTCAGAAAGTCTAGACAATTGATTGTTTGAAGTAATATACGAAAAAGATTTTTTTTTTGCCAAATAAATCCAAATATCACAGACATATTTTTAAAAAAATACTTCATAATCAAGATCGATAAATTAAATAGCTTGATTTATCGACACGTTCATCAGTATGATATACGAGTTAAATTCAGGATTTAAACCCCTTAAGGTGGTAGTCTTACATTCCCAAAAAAATTTCTGTTGTTCAATATTTTTCATATTTGATTTATGAAGTAAATATGTTGTTATGCATATTCTGTCAAAGTTTCGAAGAAATCGAACCATCTATTTTTTCTAAATAAATATTCAAATTTGCCATTTTTGAGTAGATTCTGCACATGAAAAAACAGCATTAGTCTGTACTAAATCCGCCCTGTGAATGAAAATAATTAACAAAATGTTCTACGATATATATACTGTTTAATTAACGTGATATATATCAATCCTTTTAAAAAAATGCTTTACTTCTCGTCATAATTAATTTCTAGTGGTCATTTTTGGAGGAAATTAGGTAAAAGAGACGCAAGTAAATTACCTAAAACATTCTCACCAAAATGAAAACAAATCAAAATTGTGAAGTTCAATTTTTATAGAAAATAACAGACTAAAAAGTGACAAAGTTGCCTTTAATCAGTCAATTTTCAAGAAAATTGAACCACAATTTGTCAAGATAGAGCATTTTTAGCACCAAAAAAACCTTCATTTTTCATTGAAAAAGACGGGATTCTCAATAGAGTTATCTCCCCTATTATGTATACTTTTTATACATTCACTGCAGAATTTTCTGTTACAATATAGTCTAGATGTCAATAGTTTTAGTTTTAAAATGATTAACAATGTTTAATCAATATATATTTACCATAAAATAGCAATTTAAGATTGATAGGATTATTTGTGGTTTTTTTAAACTAATAAAATAATTTATTCATAAATTCAAACTTCAGAAAAGGGGTATTAATCAAATCGCGGTCATTCAAATGCTTGAAGAGTTTGGGGCACTTTCAGAACTCAAGCGTCTGTATGAAAAAATCATGATCTGTCTCCCTTAGGTGGCAGTGTACAGTAGATTTGAAAAATTCAGCAACATAAAGTGCAGGCTTTAATTATGTACACACAGCTTTTTAACCTTAAATAACATCTATATAAAAGTATATATATTTTTAATCTACACAACATTTGCAATTGTTATGCAGTGTTCATTTTTGGACAGGTCTGCTTTTTGTGGTTTTGTGAGCCTGTAAAAACCATGGTAACCAAATTTGTTCTTTTGAAAAAATGCAAAAAATGGAATTTTCAACCCAAAATTACACCCCCTCTAGGAGAATTTTTTTTCTTGAACACAGTTTAAAACCAAGCATCACTGTCGTGATAGCGAAACTGAGCCTATTTCGACATAGGTATATCATTAAACTTTTGAGCAATCTTACCTCGTACCCCGGCTATCAATTTCTGCTGCTACAGTATTGAGTTTTTCCATCTTAGACGCACATTCGGATACCCTTTAAACCATTAATCTCGAACCCATTTTGGGGAAAATCTTTATGCAAATGTGAAGCCTACATATAATTCTCTAGATTGAATTCACCAATTTTAGGACATATATATTTTTTAATTTTTAATGCATATAATAAAACAGGGGCTTTCTGCTTAATAAAAATCTCACCCAAGGCCATTCGGTCTTACTGTACACTGCTACCTTATACAACATGTTTTGTCTTTTTAAGTTTTCCGAAAACCCAAATAATTTCTAAACAAAGTTGTGACGAACAAAATGACCTATCCGAATACTGTGTATCTCTAATAGTCACCAAGTAATGCCAATTTCCCCATAAGGTATCTTTTCACCAATATTCCTCCAATACAAGTAACAAGGGGAGGTAATTTCAAAAAATAAAAGTTAAATAACTATGCTGTTTTCTGAAATAAAATTATTCTGAAAATTGAATATGGTATTTGGAGTTTCTCTCTATGCAGAAAAGTGAAAAATACTAGGTTGCTATGAAATCTGACCCCGTTCTGTGACGTCATAGCAACCATGACGTCATAATAATGGTGACATCATCATAACCTGCGCAAATGACGTCATAAATACTTAGTGTTATTTTTTCTGACAATACAAATCCTATTTTACTTTACCATAGCATTACATATACTTATTCTGATAGATGAATCTTAACATGACATTCAAAATGTCATAATTTCCAGCATATTTAATCACAGTATTGAGTTTTCAACCTTGAAATACAGAATATTACATGTATTCATATAAAACTGTACGCTATTCCCATTTTATTGGAAAAAAACACCTTTTCCCTCTTTTCTTAAGAAAATGCCAATAACTGACAATATCGGCTTAACCGAACACTCACTCTAGTACAAAAAATACAAATTATAGCCTTAATTATATGAAAACTGAGAAATCAATGAAAAAAATCCCAAAATTAGCACTTTTGCTGTAAATCTCCATGGATACCGGGTAATTAGCAGACCAAATTAATTGGAATTCATATTAAATGGACTGAGAGACACCCGGTTAGCTGTTTTCAGCTTGCTGTTCAAGTGTAAAATGATTAATCAATTAACAGTCAAGCATATCATACCATACCTAGGTAGCAAATTACAGAATGGCAAAATGAGCCAATTACCTCCCTTTAGTTGTAACAAATGAAAAAAATATATGTATTTACACAGTTTCAAACTGTTCGATTGTGATTTCTAAGATAAATGAATGAAACTTTAGCAAAATCAATTATAACCAAGGTCATTTTCAAGAAATGAAAATTTCAGTCACTTATAAGGTGGCAGTGTACAGTAGATTTGAAAAATTCAGCAACATAAAGTGCAGGCTTTAATTATGTACACACAGCTTTTTAACCTTAAATAACATCTATATAAAAGTATATATATTTTTAATCTACACAACATTTGCATTTGTTATGCAGTGTTCATTTTTGGACAGGTCTACTTTTTGTGGTTTTGTGAGCCTGTAAAAACCATGGTAACCAAATTTGTTTTTTTGAAAAAATGCAAAAAATTGGGATTTTCAACCCAAAATTACACCCCCTCTAGGAGATTTTTTTTTCTTGAACACAGTTTAAAACCAAGCATCACTGCCGTGATAGCGAAACTGAGCCTATTTCGACATAGGTATATCATTAAACTTTTGAGCAATCTTACCTCGTACCCGGCTATCAATTTCTGCTGCTACAGTATTGAGTTTTTCCATCTTAGACGCACATTCGGATACCCTCTAAACCATTAATCTCGAACTCATTTTGGGGATTTCTTTATGCAAATGTGAAGCCTGCATATAATTCTCTAGATTGAATTCACCAATTTTAGGACATATACATTTTTTATTTTTTATGCATATAATAAACAGGGGCTTTCTGCTTAATAAAAATCTCACCCAAGACGTATATGTAACGTCAAAATTAGTTATAGCATCATTATTCATATGTGACGTCACAGAATTGTCTCGGTAGACGAAAACGGCATGTGCAAAGCAGATTTAACCTCTCTTAAAGAGAAATACCATTACAAATTTCGCCATATTTTTTTCCAAAAATATTAGTTATGATATAAATACAATCTTATACTTTATAGCTGCTAATATTAGCAGGGTTTTAATTTTGCTCACTTCGCGGATTCATCCAAATTACGAAATTTAATACCTCGTAAAATTGATCAAAATCATGGTTTTACGTATAAGACCGGTCTATGCAAGTCCTACAATGTATGAGAGAATGACGTTTTAACGGCTACAAAGATAATTCACGAAAATACACCCCGCAAATACGTTCCAAACAGTAAATCATGAAAATTTTACACCCGCGAAATTTAACAACTATAGAGTATGTAAATTATGGTAAATAATAATTACAGTAAAATTGTTTTCTTATGTGACTTATGCCAAAGTGTTCGTATGTAACTTAAGCTTATGCCATATTTTTCGTATGTTACTTATGCCATATCCTTTATTAAGACTAAATATACCTGTTCCACATTATAATAACATTTCTTTTAAATTTATAAATTCAATGTCCCAGTAATCCTCAGCACGAAAATGCCTTATAATTGCCTTGTTCCATTAACACATCACCTCCTTCGAAATGTCTGCCATACCGCGTGATCGATTCCCTCCGAATGTGTTTCGAGGTTAAGGACGTATTAAAATGTATAGATCGTTAAAATATGTTCTAACTCAATACTTTAAGTCAGCTCCAAAAGTCATACCAAGGAATCTTTCTTATATCTATTTTGACAAGAACAAATCGATCTATTTTTAAAGTTTGCTTTGCTGATGCGTTGTTTGAAGGCAAAGGCATCAACTTCAATACCGACATTTAATCCCAAAGTTATTTCATTAAACCCGATACTTCAAAAAATATGTTAAACATTTGAAACATTCCTAGTTAAGGATTTTAGTTCCGTTATGAATCCTATATCTTTACATCGTTATAGCTAATAGTTGTCTCCCTTCTTCCTGTCTGACTTTAATACATTACTTTACTGAGATCATAGCTATCTTCATATCAGTTCCACTATTTTCGTATTATTACCATTTAGACGATTATTTTCGTGCGTTTATTTTTTCGCGGACATTGGTTTGATCTTCGAAATTTTGGATATTGTTACATCATATGTACCATTGAAGCCAGATCGCAGACAATGTTTTGACATTCGAAATATCGGGATATTTTTACATCATATGCACCATTGAAGCCAGATCGCGGACATTTAAAACCGCTTAAGTTTTGATTTATCGTTTTTAGTTTAAATCGCCAGAATTTTGACCCGCTGAAATAAACAAAAGACTAAAGCGAATTAACAAATATTATATTGAAGTATATAGATTCTTGTTGATTGTTATGGTCAAACATATTTATCTCTATACAAAAAGTGATATATAACCAAAAAAAGATACATAACAAGGGACTAAAGCGAATTGTCTTGTCAGGGATGGTATGCCAGCATTAAATACATTGTATTTCTGGGAGGGGTGATAATGTAACAATGTGATATATTTTGATCACATCAATGGGTGTCGGAACATTAACCTTTCCTACAACAACTGCGCTCATCATTATATGTCTCTATGGGTGGATTTAAAAGACACGCGATTTGATTGATAAGTAGATAAAGAGGTCTGCACAGCTCTCTTGGTGGTTCACAATTAATTCCATTTTCTATCTTAAAATTACATTTAATTTTCCTGGCGCCAGATTGCTAGGGTGTTTGGGGACACTCCTGTCTCAAGTTTTAATGAACACCTAGGATTGAATTAATCAAGAGTTCGCCGACTGAGTGCACATTAAAGTCAACCATTATTTCTCGTAGGGAGGCATTTCAATGTAAGATTGGAACAGAACAAGATCCAGGTTCTAGGTAAACGTTATCTAATGTCGAATGTATGCGTCAATATAACCATATATACAGAATCCCACAATGTTTGGAAAGAACAGATACAGGTGTTTTGTGTTTCTTTCTTGATAGATAAAAGTTAGTATCACTGTTCACTGCTCATAAACTCAACACCTGTTTGAATACAGTGAAATCTGGTTATATTGAAGTCCTTGGGGAATGTAGAATCTCTTCAAATTATCCAGATTTCAATAGAAATCAACGTAAAAGGCATTACTACATCTGAACTGGGAACATAATTCATTTTAAATTAAGCCGTTTTTCAATATAACTTCTTTGAAATTAGCAGTATTTCAATATAACCAATTTCAAATTAAGCAGTATTTCAATATAACCTATTTTAAATTAAGCGGTATTTCAATATAACTTTTTTCAAATTAAGTAGTATTTCAATATAACTTTTTTTAATTAAGCAGTATTTCAATATAACCCATTTCAAATTATGCAGTATTTCAATATAACCAATTTCAAATTAAGTAGTATTTAAATATAACCTATTTCAAATTAAGCATTATTTTAATATAGCCTATTTCAAATAAATCATTATTTTAATATAGCCTATGTCAAATCAAGTAGGTTCCAGTCAAGTTAACTTTCAACAGTGACTTCTGTTGTATTAAAACAATAATACAAATTGAAAGTACATGTATACAGTAAAACACTGTTATAACAAACCTCTGGGGACCGAAAAATATCACTTTGTTACATTAAGCAAAGTTCATTATACACATATTACATATATATTATTGTATGAACATTGACTGTACAAAACATTACTACGTTATAACCATGGATTAAATGCACGCGGGTTCGGTATACACATGTTTTCGTTAATGATATAGAAAACATAGAAATTCGACATACAGAATTATTGTCTGCGACATTATCAGTTCCATTGTGTGATGAAATGTATTAGTTTGATAATTGTTGGTAATTAAGTGGTGGTAAAGAATGTTTACGAACAAATCTAGACTTTCCGTCGTCACAAATGTATAATGTCCTAGACTAATTTGCATAAGTGACGGCGTGAAACTACTAAAAGTTGGTAAAACTACATGTTACCAATTACTCTGCTCAGCGCTCGACATAGGGGTAGGCTGACTGGTTTGTCTGATGTAGGTGTATGACCGGTTGGGTGTGATGACTGGTTTGTCTGATGTAGGTGTATGACCGGGTGGGTGTGTTGACTGGTTTGTCTGATGTAGGTGTATGACCGGGTGGGTGTGATGACTGGTTTGTCTGATGTAGGTGTATGACCGGGTGGGTGTGATGACTGGTTTGTCTGATGTACGTGTATGACCGGGTGGGTGTGATGACTGGTTTGTCTGATGTACGTGTATGACCAGGTGGGTGTGATGACTGGTTTGCCTGATGTAGGTGTATGACCGGGTGGGTGTGATGACTGGTTTGCCTGATGTAGGTGTATGACCGTGTGGGTGTGCTGTTCGATGTCTTTGGAAGCGTGATTCAGTGAGATAACACTATAAAATGGACGATTACATAGCTATGATTACTATCTCATTTTGACTGGACAGAATATATCCAATTTTCATCTTTTCTGTGCTATATATTAAATAAATGAAGTATACTTTAATATATATAGTTTATTGTGTGACATTATACATGTAGTATTAATACATATTTTGAAACACTGCCTGGTGAATGGTTCCATGTATCGATTGATTGAATAATTGAGCGAACGAACGATTTAAAGCTTCTGTAATCAGTAGATAATATAAACAATAAACTCATGTTATTACTTTGTAACATGTTAAGGCTAGTTTATCAGTGAAGATATTGTACACGTACCTGTACCCATAAAGTCAACTGCCGCTGTCGATGACGATAATTAAAGCTAATCAGTAGTACATGTAGCTGGGTTTTTTTTGGACAGGCCTCTTTTATACAGTAGGGCGAGTGAGGTGAGGGAGTGGGAGAGGGTGAGGGAGGTTTTCTTGTGTGCAAACACGGAACTGAACAAGATAACGCATCGAATCATTTACGATCGCAATGCTAACAGTGGAGACTGTCCTTAAATGACTGTACATTGTACTGTTCATAGGATATCAATCCTAATACACAAGCAAACCCACACCATATTGCTCCAAGTTTTATCTTCTAATTATCGCCAACAAAATGCATGGTTAATAAAAATATATGTTTTTATTCACCGCTTTCTACTCAATTTTCATATTGCTGAGGCGAACAGCATCTCCAATAGATTTAGCGTTTACATGTATTATGTTCTTATCTGTTGAATGGTTTTACAGCAGCATAGATAGCGATGTGACAAGGAAAATGTGCAGTCATGTATCTAATGTTTTTAATTCCAAAACGGCAGGCAAATACACCCATTTAGCTGTCGAATGTATAATAAATGTAAATACATTAGGAATAAAATATTCTCATCTCAAATGCTACTATTGATACCCCAGTCTCGTTATCCTTTATTTAAAACAACCTTTTAAACCTATTTTGAAAATATGTTTGTCGCCTTCCTTTTTACGCTGGCGCTCGAGAGTGATATCGGGTAATTCATAATCATTTGAGAAGATTATAGTACTTATTTTCATAGACGTATTTGGTAAGCGGAGTAAAATCAATCTCAACACTCAGTAAACAATACAACTCAAACGACATGTAAATTTTACTTAAAGCTAATTATTTTTTTATTTTTTTTCATATTTGCTGATCCCCTGGCTGGTTTAGGTAAGTGTTTCTACATTAACTAAAAAATTTTATATACAGTATTAAGTGAAACCGGCTAACTATCTGCTGTTACAATAATGTATAGCCGGTATTTTTTGTAGGATGATATTTTCGTGATTTCTCTTGACACTGTTGTGATCGCGAAAACTTGACCCGCGAAATATTAAGAAATGGTTGAATTATAAGATCGCGAACATTGAAAAGTCACAAATTTAATTTGCTCTGTTTTACTTTTGATTGTGAAAACATTGGACCACGAAAATAACTGGCTGTATGGTACACCGGTCGTGCTTATTTATTTACATTTGTTTTCACGAGGAAAGGTGTTTGTGGACACTGGTACACTGTATGTTACTCTATCGTAATATGAATTGTCTGTTAAATGGTCTAAATTATATAATTGAAGGGATGCAACTCTTGGAAATCTCTCTACATTATCATTGCTGCAACCAAAGCAAATGCCAAAGTACACCTATTTGTATGTAGTGAGGAGTATTAAATGCAGAATTGTAAACGTATACACACAACAATACAATTTCCATCGATGTGTGAAATTAATGAATCAAGCTAAATTCATTTTTGAAGATAATAATGTTTGTTTTAGTGTTGTTTATGCGAAAATCAATTTTGAATTAAGTACAAACAAATAATTTTGTCTTTCTTTGCACATAATAATGTAAAAGATGGAGTTGGTATGGTTACTACATAGTCTAAAATAACATCTGTTCATGAACTCACTGAGCACGTTTCTTTGGCTCAATCGATAGAAAATAGAACGGTACATTTTTCACGCTGGAGACCTGTGTTCGAATCCTGGTCAGGTCACTCCACTGAAAAATGTGTATTTGATCGAACTTCGTCTTCACACGTTTATTATAATATCAACATTACGTTCCTGGACTTTCGTATTGTAGATGTTCTGGTAATCCAAATGATACAACACCAGTTGACCTCTTAAGGACTATCTCAATATATCTGTATCTCCATGGAGGGCTGTGGTTGGTTGCGAGGTCTTGGTTTCTTTTAACATAGAAACTAGGATAGCGCAGTTTTATTATCAGCCTCTGTATATCTAGTCAGCAAGATATTTTGGAAAGAGAAAATGTAGTTTTAACACATGATATTCCCGGAAACAAGTGATTGTTTTATCCGGACATATCCGGATACGTCCCTCTACGTGTATATTGTGCTGTATTTAAAAAATCGAATTTGAAAACAGTGAGTATAGGTCCACAAGATAAAGTTTTTAGAAATAAAATTTTAATGATCTAATGTTTTCATCAAATGCTTGAAATTAATCTTCATTGAATATAATCAATATTTTTAACGAGTGTTTTCCAAAATTTAATATTTACAAATTTTATTATTACACTGAACCCGAAATCCATCGAGATTGTTCTTCTTTCAGTGTAATAAATCAGTTTTATTTGGCACTAGAAAATGTTTAAATTCCATTAACAGTCGATTGAGGGATGGTATTGTCAAAATTATCAACCGAAACACGTCCCTTTCTTCTTTTTAAATTTGTGGTTCTTTTCAGCACCAATAGCATAGTTATTGTTAATTCTAATTGAATGGTTTGTTTATTACGATGTTTGCTCAAGGCCGCGCACTCACGTCTCGCAATTAAATACGGATAACGTGCTAGTTATTACATTTTTATTACTTTAATCGGAAAAAAAATAAACCCATTGAATTTCACAATTAAATTTTAGATGTTTTAAAATCATCGCTTTTAAGGAACCAACTTTCAATGATTGTAATAAGATTACAAAACCTCAAGGATTAAAAACGAGGTTTTACAACAAAAGAACTGGGTTTGATTGAAAAAAAAATACATTTTGGGTTTCAGTGTCTTTATTCAAGCTAATGTGTTAGGATATACAGTGAAGCAATTTTTCTCTCAAAGGATGATATGACAAAGGATCGTCAACATTGTAAAAATGGTTATAAGTGAAGACTGGAATATGTACTTCAAAGTTATCAAATGATAATTAAGTCATTAGGACCCCCATTGAATTTTGAATAACTTCGCCTATACAAGTCGTATCCAAAAAAACTATTTTTGTTTGATCCATAGTGAATGTTTTGATGAGTGTAGCTTTTCGTTTGTTTCCCTGATGGTCAAGTAAGTTTTGAATTATTGATTTTCTAGTTTTAAGACTCCTTTGGGCACACTAAATTTGAGATTTATCTTGTATATGTATGGCTTGTATCATCCATTACACTGAAGGCAGTAAGCCATGTGACATGCGGTTTAACGACATCACCTTCTTCCCGGTCAGGAGTAGACGGAACTAATCCAGCAGGAAGCTTAAGATGACTGCAGATTTATCAAAAGGGTACTCAATGTTCAGTCTCCCACTTAAGGCAATCGCTTACCGTGAGCCTGTACTTCCGGGCGAATTGATAGATGTTTTATTCTTCTAACTTTAATGTTTTTGCTTTGTTCGTGTTCTGAACATTACATGAAATTTCTATTGTTCAATTTCACAAATTTTTATTTAGGGATTACGTTTACATTTTTTTTTTATTTGTGATCAAGACCTTTTGTGGCTTTTGTGTTCTATTGTGGCTTATAAACTACAACAAGACATATTGTGAACAATCTTGATATGTTATAATTTTCTCAAGGTAGCCAA
Organism: Argopecten irradians; assembly: GCF_041381155.1. Taxonomy (NCBI): domain Eukaryota; kingdom Metazoa; phylum Mollusca; class Bivalvia; order Pectinida; family Pectinidae; genus Argopecten; species Argopecten irradians. The sequence continues at coordinate 24,978,025 of NC_091149.1, read as the reverse complement.
AGCAAGCACGTGTTTCTCCCCATCATGATACACGTGACAAATCGACTTCATGTGACCGTAATTCCACTGATGACGTCATCTACAAGCCTTTTATTACGTCTATTGTATTTCCTATAGGCTCTTGAGCACATCATTTTGTACATTTTATTGTATCCGTGTATTCGGTAGCATTTACAATAATAACAACACATCAGTACGTGACATCATCAAAGGAACAATACACTCATTCGTAGACAATCATTAGTTAACGCGATATACGTATTACCCTATCACGTTTGTCAGTAACTGACTTTATTTCCATGTCTACTATGGGTTAAGAGCAAACAAGTGCAGCTCATGTGCGGTTTTTATGCCCTAACCATTTCAGGCTGTGTACACTATATCACTATATAACACCACGAAAGCTCACTAAAGTAAAATAAAGGAACAACACACACTCCTCCGATACTGACGACAAAAGAGAAACGTATATTCAAAGGAAGCCTGGAGTGACCAGGAGAAAGCCAAACGAAGGAAAGGATAATATGAACGTTGATAAGTTGAAAGTTATGAAAAGTGGTTTAGAACTTCTGTCGTCTTTATCGAAGGGATATATTTTAAAATAAAAGTATATTAGGAGGTGAAAATATCACCTTGAGGAGCATACTGTTTATAAAATAGCTCTCTCCCTCCCCCTCTCTCTCTTTCTCTCTCTTCCATCACTCTCTCCCTCTCTCTGTGTCTCAAATACAACTTTATACATTATGTATTTCTTGTATTGTAAATGCCATCTTGTCTATGTAATTTTAATGTTTAAATTTTTGGGAACGGGCTTTATATAAGTTGTACAACTTGTGCCCAATTCCATTGCACATTTGGCAATAAAATATGTTTAAATCAACACACACTGGCCGTTAAAATATGTTGAAATACAGCGGATGTAAATATAACACAGACATTAACGCAGTTTTCACTATACCAGTTTTGAACATGAGGTCTTGTGAGGTAAGCTCTAGGATCTGTTACTTAGCTGTGACACACCATAGTCTATAAAAGTGGTAGTTTCTGCTCCCGCTTAGCGCTCAGCATTCGTGTCTATAAAAATGTACTTTTGTTCTTAGCTTTTGATTTTGTCAAGGCAAAAGATGTTGAGAAGTATTTTATTGTTATATTATGTAGACATTCAATAAGCTCAAACCAGTAAAAGCGTAAAGTATAAAGTATGAAAACACATCCGCTCCTGTTTTAAGTGAATGATTAATATCAAGCATATTTCCTTTTACAACCAAACAGGCATCGAACCTTATAGTCGCAAACAACATCAAACGAATTAATAAACAAGTAGCCTGAAATCATAGGCAGACAGTTACACTTATATCGTTTTAATAAAAGAAATTGGATGTTTATTGGATGTTAACTAAAAATAAAAACCAGCCTTAACACCCGTGTAGACAAAGAAACCTTCAATGAAGGTAGCAGCTGTCCAGTATAGTACGTTTGTCTAACATTCCGTATTTAATTGATTCAGTGGCGGTTATGTTCTGTATACATGGCCTGGAGAGAAACGGTAGATTTCCCAGCGGAGCAACTCTATGTTCAGAAACACATTCTGTAATTATAACATTCTGAACAGCGGCTTATATGCTGAGGTAGAAATCGTGTCGTCCAATTTAGATAATTCGGGGGCGTATATTGGACTTACGGAATAGGAATCGCCGGACATGGTTTTGGAAATCGAGCTTTGTGCAATGTTAAAGCATGTATTGTGTTGTGCAGACAAGAATCACAACTAAAGAATATACAGGAGTGTGTCATTAGGTGACCAACGATTTGTTTGTCATTTAATTACCAATTGTTTTATAGATATGCACACTATCCTACTTCTTGTTTACTTTGTATACTGTATATCTGCTGATATATGTGGGAATTTAAATTGCTAAATTCGCGAATATATCGAAATTAATGGGCCTCAAATATAATTTGCGAAAATACGCCCCCGCGAATAAGTTTAAAACTCTAAATTGCGAAAAGTTACACTGTCGTGATTTAACAACTGTATAATATTCTGTATTTGCATATTACAGAGTTATCTGCCCTTGTTGGTAGGTATTGATTGTGACGTCATGTGTTTGCGAGGGTAACGTCATACTTTTCGAAGAAAACGACTTGAATTGAGCTCACAAAATAATGACGTGACAATCGATACCTTATCGCAAGGGAGCTAACTCTGTAATATGGAAAGACGGAATTTACATTATGTGTTTGAAAGATTTTGGTGTATATACTTCACAGACTCATAAGTGCTTCAGACGTCAAAAGTATCCGCCCGTGTGTTTGTCGTACTGGTAGGCTTGTCTGAGTGTTTTCAAACACAAATACAATCATTAGGTTAACGTTAGATTATATCATCATACGTTTGCTATAGTTATGTTTAAAATAGCAATCATTTCAATTGTAGTACTTTGGCATGTCTAAGTGTTGTGAAACACAAATATTATAATTAGCTAACGTTAGAAGATATTCTTATAAATTTGTTATAGTGATGTATAAAAAGGACAATAACTCTAATTTATGTACTTGGGTGTCTCTTCGGTGTGGATTTATAACACACCTAGCTATCAACCAGTGAACACTTTATCTGTACAAAATAAAACAGTGTGTATACGAAAATGTTGTTCATTAATGATGCATTTTAATGATGATGAGATAGCGATTTCCTCGGCAGGGGACTCTCTGGATCTCTGAAACTGTATGTACTGTTCTACTAAATAAGGAATAAGAATGGGGTCAGTGATTGAGAGTGACATGCAATGGATTCACTATACGAATCATCAAAAAGCAACATCCCGATAAAATATTGATTTAATGATCGTTTCTGTTTCTATATTAGGTTTCAATCATAAGCGATTGATATTAATTGACATATATTCTGGCTTGTTACTGTAACTGGTATATTAATGGGCTGAATGAAAGCTTCGGTAAGTTAAAAAATAGTTGTCAGTTGGAGGAATAGAAATTGATGTCAGTATGCCGAGTGTTAATTTGTCATTGCTATTGTTATATCTTCAAACTAAAGTATTTATTGTAGCGTTGAACGTTGTACGACAGTGCTGCTCAATGTCAAGGAAGTCGGCAGGTCTTATTTCTTTTGTACATAGGTATAAAATAATTATAAGTTGTACAAATTTTTTTTTTAAATCACACTTTGCAATAATATCCAAATCTAGCAAACTAAAAAGCGTTTCGTGTGTGTGTGACATATTCTATATTTTTTGTGTAACAATCCATGTCACTAGTATAGGAAAGTAAATATATAGCGAATGGGTGATGAAATCCTCATCTATTGTAGTGATTTCTACCATTGTTTCCTCCACTTCTCAGATTAAACTTATATAATTATCCTGATTAACGAAATTAAATTATAAATTATTGATGGATCTTTTATCTTCAATTGATTGCACATCCCCAAAAAGCATCGTCACAATTGCAGAACTGCGTCTTTCTGAATGAGAACGAGACATGAAAGAAATATATTCTATGTTTTCTCGTGAACATATTTATATATTTTTGTATCGTATATTTTAATCACATACCCTAGTCGACACACATAGACCTACTAAAGACCCTTTTGCCTGAGGACACGATGAGGTGACTATAAGGTCCATTTGTCTCCGCTATCCATCACATACTCCGATACATGCCACGCTTTTAATGTATTCCTTAGGTTAACCACGCTGTTAACAAAGTAGCAACGTACATAACTACAGGGAGATAACATATTACACGCAAACGCATACCTACTTTAAACGTGGTAGTTTTTGTTCGTGTTTAGCGCTCAGCATTAAGGGGAGTGCAACGACTGGTTACCTGATTGTCAGTGTAATGTGACCGGTTGGGTTATGATGTATCGTGTATGGTGGTATGGTGTATGCAGCATGACATATCTCTATAAAAGGACAAAATTTCCACTTGAAAAAAGAACACAAAACAATACAAGAATAGATCAAGAATATTCTGCAGCCTCCCCAAAACATACACACAAGTACCACGCACTGAAACACATTGCGTACATAGGAGGGCATCCTTAAATGATCCAAACACCCAGGCTTCCGTCGAGAGAATTCTGTTAGTTTTGTTTGGCAAACTATTATCATGAAATACCACACATGGACAACCTTCCACATGACATTATTGTGGTGAGCGTACCTAATGGTAAATCCTGTTAAGTGTCTGATGTCATCTATCCTGTTAAATGTCTGACGTCATCTATCCTGTTAAATGTCTGACGTCATCTATCCTGTTAAATGGCTGATGTCATCTATCCTGTTAAATGTCTGATGTCATCTATCCTGTTAAATGGCTGATGTCATCTATCCTGTTAAATGTCTGATGTCATCTATCCTGTTAAATGTCTCGCGTCTACGTATCTAGCATCTCTGTTAAATGTTGATGCATCTTGCTGATATGTAATCATCTATCCTGTTAAATGTCTGATCTATGTATGTCATCTATCCTGTTAAATGTCTGATGTCCTATCCTGTTAAATGTCTGATGTCATCTATCCTGTTAAATGTCTGATGTCATCTATCCTGTTAAATGTCTGATGTCATCTATCCTGTTAAATGTCTGATGTCATCTATCCTGTTAAATGTCTGATGCCATCTATCCTGTTAAATGTCTGATGTCATCTATCCTGTTAAATGTCTGATGCCATCAATGATGAAGCGATCGTCTGTCTGCTCCCTACTAATCCTATCTCATAAATCCATGGTAACATAGAACATGGCAGCAGTCCATTTTTCCTGGCACCAGGACCTGCATGGAACAACTCATATATTTGTTTAATTTTAAAATGTATTAATAATATGTTTAGCTTGTATACATTCTTCGGTATTTGAGTGATTTCCAAAATAATTCATTCCGCAATGTTTTATTTTTTTTTTTTTTCTTCAGTTGTACTAAGACTCTAGTTGTAAATTTGTATTTTATATATTATTTTTTTTATAAAAATAAAAAAATTCAAGAGGAAACCATAATATTGTCACGACTTCCTCGAATAAAATCCTGAGCATGTAAACGCTCCAGATTATATTACCCTAGTGATATGCACAAAATATTATGTGGGCGACGTCATTTGATGAATGTATACTAAATACATTACAACAAAAGAACAAAGGCGAAAAATACGTTTTTGCAATGAAGTGAGATTCGGGGATGTTGCATTGTATTTTAAATTGTCCATACACTAATTATATATTTAGATGTGGAAACATATCTGATGTAACATTTCGTGTTTATGAAAGTTTAGAGAAGAAATAACACAAATAGTCCAGTTTCTGGAGAGATATCGATCGTATATATATTTTACATCACAACTCATGCTCTTTGAAAGGCCTTGAGGTTTATAGTGTTTTTATATATGATTCTAAACTTCCTCCGTATCCTCTCGGGAGTCATCAATTCAATAATACTCTGTTGGATAAAAGCAATTGCCAACAGTAGAACGGAAAGTTCTCGGATTAGATAGATTACCTTGGCCAGATATCGCGCACGTGAGGTAGTGCTTAATTTATATTTGTAGTGATAGGGCATCCCGTAGGGAAGGGGAGATAATAATTGGTGGCGACACTGGTTTGTGTTTCAGTGGTTGTATTCGATTTCATTTTGTCTCTATGGGAAGTCGTGTATACCGCAGTATGATGTCAGAAAAACCGCAGTCAGTGCGATGATCAAATCCAAAAACGCATTACGGATGTTGACTGTTTTCGTATTATCATAATAATTATATTTGTAATTTTTTTAATATTATTTCTTCATTTATTTAATTATTCGATATTTTTTATTTTTTCGGTTTCGTGGAATATCTTAATACAAAACAACATCAATCTAAATGATAAGATGACCAACAGTATTTCGAATGGAGCAATGTATGTTATTTTTGTACCTTTGATTGTCTATCAGCTAGATCAAATATATAAATGTACGTAACCGGTCTGCTTTGGTGTTTTCTCTCAAGACGACACAAATCGTCTGTCTAGACGTCTTTTAAGAAATAATGGTGTCTCTTTTCAAATAAACGATTAATCGTTTTCGAAAACTAGCATTTGACTTTATTGAACTAGAACAGCACAATCGGATATCGCAACGACAAATATATTGATAAACGTACAAATGAATGCTGTATATAAATTGATGCATGATTTCTTTTCTCTCCGTTGCCATTTCCAAACAACGATGTAGTTTGAATGTCGGTTTGAAGTACATTATTTCTTATTCATTCACGGAGGGTCACATTATGTTCTAGTTTGTTTATGTTGATACTGCTAAAGTATTTTAATTATATCGTATACGACGCAATGTCGTTGTATTGTCTATTCAATTACAACGTCGCTTATAGGTGAATAGGTATGTAAGAAAAAATATCAAGATGCTCACTTCCGACAGAACGTGTCATTTTTTGCATACGTAAAATGTAAGTATTTTGACTTACTGATTAAAAAAGAAAAACGTCCGTATCGAAAAGGTACGCTTAGTTCAACTGTGGGTTACTCAGAAACAAAAGAAGAACCTCATACTCGCCATTTTGATATCTAATATAGCCTCCAGGCAAAATGTTAAAGATCCCTATTACAAGTTGTAAGTGATTTATAGATCTAAAAATGAGCCAATGTATTTCGTCTTGCAGGGTTCAATAATGCAATACTGTGATGTAAATATAGTACGTTTACTGAAGAAAACCTAATTGAGAGAAGCGTTACAAAGGACAACTCGCTTCCAAAACAAGTCACCACACAAGAATAGAAACATCTGATATTGTGATGTTTTACAATTTCCCTGTGGCTACCAAATGATCGCATAACCACTAACAGTCATTACTATCAATAGCAAAAATTACCTGCAGATACCTGGAGGCAAATAAAGTCAGGGTTTCATATGGTAGTGGATTCAAAACAGTTTCCTATTCCATCAGCTACATTGTAAACCGAGTTTGGAGCTATGCCTAACATATGAGATCGTCCGTCTAGGGCACAATTATAACCAGCACCTTAACATGAATGAAGATCTGTATGGCTAGTGAACATCTGCGTCATATTGTCAATAGTGTCACTTTTGTTAGGATTGCTTTATCATATGCACCACATATAGAAACACAAACCATAGACACTGCAGATGTGTTTCTAAATCGCGACAATATTGTTTCTGTTAGATCTTTTTTTCTGGGAAAGTCTGCAGTTTCATGAACATTCCTTAACTTGAATTTTTCCTTTGAAAGCATTACAACAGTTAAGGAAACAATATTAAGTTAAGGAGCCTTTCTTAAAATCTGTAATGCTTTCCTATGGAGAATTTTAAGTAAAAAGGTTACGAAAAGCTCATTGAGAAAAGATGTTTTCCTCATTAAACAGATAACTTTTGTAATGCATTCCTATGAAGAATCTTTAGTTAAGGAATCTCTTGATTCAACTGGGCCCTATGTAATATATTGTCAATACTTGTTGTGCCAGGCATGTGTTTTCCAGTGTGTGTTATTACAAGCTACAGTAAATATGTATCGTGATGTTCAATACATATTAAGAGTTTAAACGTCTGTTTTACTTTTGGGTTTTTGGGCTTGAGACCTGTTGTTTTAGTAAAATCACTACACGTCTTGATCGGTGTCTGTTTCAGCTGAAAAATTTGTCTGTTATCAAAGTATATCACAGTCATTCTAGAGGGGGAGGGGGATCGTAAACGCTTTGTGCTTATCCATGTTAAGACAACATTAGTAAAACGTCTAGAGGAATACGATCGATAAATAATCTTTCGGATTTACGTTAAGAAAATTTAAGCGGACACGAATCCTTAGATCGAAGCACATACTCCATTTAAACTAATAAAAACCAGAAAGGTGGATCCGAGTATCTTTGAATTTGCATGTTTATAATCAATTGTTTAGACTACTTGTGATACAAAAAAGTCAGATCGACGGTCTTGAGAAGACAGCTTCGCGTCTCAGATAATATAATGACGGTCATTTGCACACGCTAATGTGGGCTTGTAGAATTGTCTGTCTGATGTTAGGATGTAGTTGGAATAAATCACCGGCAGTTTATATGGCCCCGTATCCATGCCTAACCGACAGATCCCGTCTGATACGCGGTAATGTGATGTATGATAATGCTATAACATTTGTATGAATATTTGTTTGACGTCAGAATCTTCAGACATGTATGAAATAAGGTAATGATTTATGCATATACATTTGTAAAACTTGTATGGATTTTGACATGATTTGAGGATATTCGTGAAATATAGGTAATGATTGATGCTGTTGGTAGATCTCAAAGTGCATGGAAACCTATTGTTCATTAGGGTTGAGATAACAACAAACCAGAATTCTTATAATAAAGTAACGTGCATGTAAGAGTCCGGATCTCGAACGATAACCCGAGTACGTACAGTACTTAAGCTTGTTAATCCAAATACGGTTAACAAGCTAAAAAATCCAAAAATATTTATGTTCAAATTAAGATAAGACAAGCTTAAAACTAGCACGCGCCATGTAATCATTGTTACGACATGACACAACAAACGCCATGTTCAGTTAGTACTCAGGATGAGGAAAAGAATGAAAATTAAGTAAATAACGCTAGAGTTGTTTATGTGTAGAGTAATAGGAGCTTCTCCTGTCTTGAGGGAAGAGACACCGAAGGAGCAGATTTAAAACTGTCTAACACGAGGCTTTTTTGGGCGCATTTATTTTAAATGGAAAATTAATAATAAAATATAGGGGCCGAGTGTTTTTTTTACAATTAACCCCAATGTGGGGCAATTGCCAGGGACAGACCGATGGTCATTGGTTTTTTCTCTGGGTACTCCGTATTACCTCAACTATCTAAACATAACAGTCCTTAAATGGCTTTAATATGGTGTTAATCTTACCAACCAGAACTAAAAGTAAAACATTCGGTATACGTCATATCCGTCAGGTTTCCTCTATCATGTTTAGCATTTTTGAATTATTCATGCGTCCATTGCATCAATGTAATAGGTGACATGTTGGTATATGCATACAGAACGTTATCGTTTGATGTGTCTGATGAAATAGTTGACAGGAACATGTGTAGGAAGCCGTTAAACCGCCACATGGACCATAAATAAATCATTCTGTAGTCGGGTCTCCAGCCAAGGGAAATGGCCACCGAGTTTGATATCACGACCGTCGAATCATTCTCAGATACCATGGGGACAACTGTACAATGTCGATACAGGATTTTTTTAGTAAAAGGGACTTATTGAGTATATTCTACAGTGTACTGATATGAAAATAATTGGTTACGTCATCCTACAAAGACGAATGAATGTGATTTAGACGACAATACGAAATCAACTTAATTGATATATCGAATATAATAGCACGGGTGGGTTTAGGGTGGGAACGTTTAGTGGCTTCTAGAATGGTCACATGTAACAAATTATTTCTGGTTGAAATTATGCGCTTTCAAACATTCATAATTTCGATCTAAATGACGTATGTAAATCTGGATGTTAATTCGAAAAAAAATCAATTCAATATTTTGCAACATGAGTGATGTAGTTACATGTATTTCATCTCTATGTTGTTGAAAGTAATATAAGCGTAAAGGAGAGCTGGTTTTAAATAAATGATATTCTTTATGAACCTAAGTAAGAAGTGTTCTTTTTTCAAAACATAATATCAAAATAATCAATACGTAAAACGAAAATTGTTATTACTGTTCTTGGAGTTTCAGTTGTTAAACAAAAGAGATAATTTTCAACTTCTCCAAGGACGCTTTCCTGATTTATGAAAATAATTTCATAGTTCAATGCTCCACCGTCGACAAAACATGAACGATCGTCGTCATTTGAACAATAATTTGTTTTTAATCATATATGTATATATATGCATATCTAATCAATAAAAAAAATGTAAAATGATTTACTTTTTTTTTCTTTTGGCGCATGCGCAATAAGTACTTCATTCCATACAGGGCATAGTGCCGTGGACTTTTTCCGTGAGCAGTTGATTATTAGGTTATATTTTTATAGTGAAGTAAAATAAGAAGATCAAAAGTTTCAATGATGGTAATGGTGTAAAGCAAATAACTTTTGTAACTGAAGAAAAATACTGATTTGATTTTAATATTTTTCAAACGGTATAGGTGTACACATTAAAATGTATTGTGTATTTTTCCCGAACACATTCGCACTGAATGCACCGAATATAAATACGTTGATGGGTTCCAAGAAGGATACACAATTCTACTTAGTCAAAAGACATTGTTTTTTTATGCTGTTTAAATTGAATTTGATATATGTCGATACATTGTATTTATTAATTAAATAATTTAAAAAAAAAAATAAAAAAAACGTTTATCAATGTATCACTATCAATTGATGTTTGCTTCTGGGGTGCCGCATCAGAAAAATATAATAGATTTGTCTTTTCATTACATTCACATTGTCAAATGAACAATGATGAATGAAAAATTAAGCTGTTTACGAGAAATGTAAACCTTGTTCATAATGACGAAATAAGATGACGAATCGCAAGCAATAACAGATAATATGTTAATACCTTATATGTAAACACCTACAGCAACTGGCATTGGTAATTTTCAATCCCTCTGGATTCTATTTGGCTTTCAATTTTTGAGTACAGCGAATTTGTCATTTAAAGTGCATTTCATTTATATCAGGTAGTTACGAATTTAAAGTATAAACAACAAAGTCTTGACTCTGTATTTGAGTGTTATATTTTATGACGAAAATCTGCTATGATACGATATGTGAAGGTTAGTTTCCCCCAATGTGTGGACAAACAACTGATCACCACGGTATAAATATAGTGTTTAATCTTTGTGATAAACAAGTTCTCTAACGAGTGACTGTTGTTTACAGTGTTTCTCTAAACTTTCGTTAGTGATTTTCCAAATGGTCAAATTTGATAAACATGACGCAGCAGCCACGCATTGGGGAATCTCTATTCTTAAGTTTGAAGTATTTATAACCAACAGTATTATCAGAATTTGTTTGGGTCTCGTTTCGACTTTGACAAAAATTCCTATTGCGCTAAATAACCTTTTATAATAAAGCGTTTTGGTTAATTTAAATACTGTGGATAAAATCGTTAATCAAAGCAATAGTATATTAATCTGTACTCTGTTAGATCTTTCCAATTAAAAATCACGCGAATAAATAGAGATAAAAAAACAAACACAAGAAACGATCGATCACTGGGAATGATGGAATATTCGCCAAGAGTCGATGAAAGCAAAGACGGAATTCGAAAGAAATGTCTTTGGGTTAAATACCCACTCACTAGTACGTCTCTAGACCGACTGAATTCATATTGTTCGAAAGCCGAATACAAAACCTGTCATTTGTCTACAGAGATGGGTGTAAGAAACCGGTTATAATGTGCATCTGATGTCTGAGGGATGTTTACTGTAATGATAGCTAGCTTCTAGTTTTAACGTTTATTATAGGTTAGTGAGAGATGATCTTATATATCGGGTTCACGTAATATCGTTGTTTATTTTAATGACAATAACTTTGCTGGGGGAAAACACTTCAAACGTGATTTCTCAATGGTAACGGCGTCTGCATGTTAAGCAATGAGCTGCTGAACGGAATTGATTTCTGTCCCCGCGAATTTAAAGGGAGTTTTAGTTTCCTTTCTTTAAGAGTCCCATCAATGACTTCATTTATTGAATATAAAAATAGCACTAAAAGTATGAAATGAAGCAATGTGATAAAATTCAGGCGTTTTTTTAAAATATTTTTTTAACATATCTCAGTAACTATTTGTGCCTTATCTCTAACATTGCAGTATACAACGTGTGACTCCACAGCAGTTTATCAAACGTACGCAATTAGTATAATATAAAATGAATCAATTTGATAGTATTCTGTTTTTCATATTTTGTTTCGTCATATCACATCATCTATTTGTGCCTTATCTTAAATTGCGGTATTCAAGGTGTGATTCAACAACATTTTATCAAACATTGCGTAAAATCAAGTTTCAAGTTTGCAAGTTTTATTATAACCAAATGCGATACAGCATATAGGCAACAATATACATAATTATATTAAATCAAAATTCACATATAATATACAAGATGGCGGAGGACAATCCCATACACATAAATATATAAAGAATCCCTTGACATGTAAGTTCGTAACAAACATCTTAATAAAGGAGGAACATTACAAAAAATAATTAATGTATTTGCGACGTCACCACATATGTGACGTCATAAAAGTACACTTCAAAAAATAAATAAATAATCATTCATCAATGATTAAATAGCTAGGTGTTAAATAAATGTACAGGTAATTCAACATTCGTTATAACGTTACACAGAGAGGAGATTACAAACATGTCAAAATACAATGAAGAAATTTTATAAAAAAATAGCTATTTATACAGTCAAACCTCGATGATTCGAACTCGGAAGAATCGAATTTCTCGCTGTATCGAACTTTTTGCTTGGTCCCGAATTTCTTCACTATGAAACATTACTATCAAACCAATGTATGAATCGAAGTTTTGTATTATACATGTATTTGTTTTTAGGTCTATCGGAAAGTATACGTTCCTTATCTTAAATCGCAGTATGTAACATCATGTCATTTCACAGCAAGTCATCGTATGTCGCGTGGAACATTTACACTCCTTGTTTAGACGACCGTAATGACGTTGATGACTGAGGTATCAAGAAACATCAAATAAAATCTCACTAAACAGAAGGTTTGCTATTTTGATATAACAAGTTCATAATAAATTTAATTGAAGGAAACTTTTTCTCTTTTTTTTTGTTGTTGTTGGGAAATAGGGGGAGATATTGACCGGAAAAATACAACAATGTGTTTTGCTACTATTGGTATGTTTAAAGTATCAATTTTACTCAACTAACTAGGTTTCGCGTTACAGAATTACTCGTACTCGATTACCTATATTGATCGTTTTGTATTTTGCTTTAATTAATGTAAAAACATTGTAATAACTCTTCATTATCTACATAGAGCAGGTTGTCATTAACATCATGCATTAGGTTAATACATGTCAAGACCAATATCACGTGGTTTTATTAGCGAAGTCCTAATATCCTATTGTCATTTACATAAAAGCCAGGCAATTATCGGTACAAAGCATCCTTATAATTGATTAACATTCAGCGTATCTGCATCATAGACCGATATCGTCAGCCTAATCGAGACGCCACTCGTACGTAGAGACTCTGTCATTTGTAAAGGGCGACTCGCAATAGAGACAGTATAACGTTATAAATTGTATATAAATGTTGGACAACGTTTGGATGTTTTTGGGGGAATGACGCATCATTGGGCTAATGACATTACGAAGACTTACCCGAATCCTGTGTAGATATGTACTACCATTGATTCTACAGGAGGATAAATTGTTACTACAGGGAGCTCTCTTTACTATTTTTCGCTCTTCATTTTGGTTTGTTAGTATTAGTCTATATGTTCATGTCATGTTTTATTTTATTAATTTCATGTTTGGTCTTCAGGCCAACAAATAAACATAAGTTACTATTTAAAGCAGAATGGCTAAATTATGCACGCCTTTTACAGTTCGTGTGTGGGAGGTTAGGTGTCTCTTACAATATGTTTGGAGAAAACATCAATATAATACTGATAAATTCCAGAAACCAAAACAGAGCGAACAATCCACAGTTCATTAAAACGCCCTTAAACATGCAACATGTTTGGCCTTAAACGAACTTGGACGTGAAGCAATTTCAACCAACCAAAATATTACCAGCAGAAAAAGTAAATAGAATGCAAACAAACCAGACGACAAGGGATATTTCCGCAGAGGTTGTTCCACTTAACCATATTTATTGAAGTTGTTTTGGAGTATCGCACATTGCCAGTGACAATTTGTTTTCGAGTTCATCAATTCCGGCATTTATGTAATGATCCATCCGTGCTGGATGTATTGAGCGAGAGATGACAATCTATCTCCATGCTTTGCATAATTTGCTTCAGAAAGAGGTTTTAGCTTTGAAAAGGACCATTTGCCGTGGAGTTGTAATAAAACAGTGTTTATTCAGTTCATTTGAAGGACAAAAGGTCCTGGCATATACTTAACTGGGACATAATTAAACCAACTGCAGTTGTATCAGTCGCGACATCAAACCGCTGGCAGCGAATACGGTATGAGAGTGGGTTTACACCAGGGAGACGAGGGCTGCATTGTACAGTTACTGATTAAACAACACAATATACAGACATATATGTCATTTGTCACTATACAAGCCATTCCTGGCCGTCCTGAGGTGGGACAATGCTCACTGTGGTGTGTATTTTAAATGGTTTTGTATCGACACTTTTATAGATATTTCATATCTGTCATGTCTACAATTCCACAATTCAATGCTTGTTTCTGTTTCTCGAAACTTTTAATGTTGCATTGGAATGCGATATTGCCTAAGGTATCTCTTTCCGAACAGAAATTGTAATCTCATTTTACTTTGAATGAATCTATCGCATTTCTGAAACCCCCGATCCTTAATTAAACGCGTGCGTACGGTCAATAATTTGATATTCATATTGATAGATATCATTATATTATTTTATTTAACATTGATTATTAAATCAAGACAATTTCCACCAAGAAGACAATAGAGTTTCATTCAAAGCGTTCAAAACGTTTTAGTCTTTTCTATAGAAGTAGCACGCTGGTACCAGCGTATTGTAAAGTGCCTCTAGTTGATCAGAATGAGCCATTAGTAATATCATAGTTGCTCAAAACACAAAATGAAAACCCAAAACCTGCAATGTCAATTCGTACGGCCACTCGTGCTATTGAAGCTGACTCCTCGTATTCATATTATCTGATAAAGATTGCTGGAAGACACAATGATGACAATGATATTTCTAACTGTGTAACACTACCTAGTTACAAATAACAAGATATCCTCTTTCATGATCGAACCGGGGAAAAAAGTAGAAGCATTGCTGTAAAATTGATTATAACACCCGTGTCAACATGACACAGAACAAACATTTAGATGATATTTTTCTCCCTCATGTGCCTTTGATTTTTTAATATATTTGTTTTTAGATTGTTCCAGGTATTAATAACTTTCACATCCATATAAAGTGTGCAGGATTCTGTGTGTGTTGATTAGTATTCCAAAAATAAATATTAAAAAAATACATAATATGCCATCATCGTTACATATTTACATTTTCACTGCAGTCCCACTGTGCAACCTTGCCAAGCGCAGTTTGCATTCATATAGTTTATGAACTACAAACACTTATTATGACGTCTTAATCATTGTGAAGTCATAATTGTCGTGCCAGCGATCACGGAAAATGGTTGTTCAAATGGCTGTTCCATCCTTGAAGGTAACAAAAGAGTTATTCTTTATAGATGCACAATTCATTGGGATTTCATCATAAAACTGTAACCAAATACAAATATAATCGCGCTTCATGGAATTTGCCTCTGTCCAGTTGGCATTCATATGGGCTATGAATGCCAACTGAAAGACGTTCAATGCTTAAATGAAAAATAACAATTTCTTATTCCGTCTTTGCATATTACAGAGTTAGCTCCCTTGCGGGTAGATATCGATTGTTACTCCATAATTTTGTGAGCGCAATTCACGTCGTTTTCTCCGAAACGTATGACGCAACGCTCCCAAACAAATGACGTCACAATCGATTCCTACCCGCAAGTGCAGATAACTATCTAATATGCAAATGCGGAATGCCGCCCTTTAACGCTAGTATTGACATCATTGGGTGCTGATTACTGACGCATGATGTCAGCACATTACGTATCACTGTAGTAAACGATCTATATTGATACATGTCGCTACAGTAATGTACTCTAGTGATACTACTCTCAGCTACGGTCCAGGACTCTACTCATAGTATCAGAGTACTGTCTGATGTCTAGCACTAATAATGACTGTGTGATCAAGTACTTTACTCATAGTATCGTAGTACTGTTTGATGTCTAGTACTAATAATGACTGTGTGATCAAGTACTTTACTCATAGTATCGTAGTACTGTCTGATGTCTAACACTAATAATGACTGTGATCAAGTACTTTACTCATAGTATCGTAGTACTGTCTGATGTCTAACACTAATAATGACTGTGTGATCAAGTACTTTACTCATAGTATCGTAGTACTGTCTGATGTCTAACACTAATAATGACTGTGTGATCAAGTACTTTACTCATAGTATCGTAGTACTGTCTGATGTCTAACACTAATAATGACTGTGTGATCAAGTACTTTACTCATAGTATCGTAGTACTGTCTGATGTCTATACCACTAATAATGACTGTGTGATCAAGTACTTTACTCATAGTATCGTAGTACTGTCTGATGTCTACCACTAATAATGACTGTGTGATCAAGTACTTTACTCATAGTATCGTAGTACTGTTGTCTACCACTAATAATGACTGTGTGATCAAGTACTTTACTCATAGTATCGTAGTACTGTCTGATGTCTAACACTAATAATGACTGTGTGATCAAGTACTTTACTCATAGTATCGTAGTACTGTCTGATGTCTACACTAATAATGACTGTGTGATCAGTACTTTACTCATAGTATCGTAGTACTGTCTGATGTCTACACTAATAATGACTGTGTGATCAAGTACTTTACTCATAGTATCGTAGTACTGTCTGATGTCTAACACTAATAATGACTGTGTGATCAAGTACTTTACTCATAGTATCGTAGTACTGTCTGATGTCTAACACTAATAATGACTGTGATCAAGTACTTTACTCATAGTATCGTAGTACTGTCTGATGTCTACCACTAATAATGACTGTGTGATCAAGTACTTTACTCATAGTATCGTAGTACTGTCTGATGTCTAACACTAATAATGACTGTGTGATCAAGTACTTTACTCATAGTATCGTAGTACTGTCTGATGTCTAACACTAATAATGACTGTGTGATCAAGTACTTTACTCATAGTATCGTAGTACTGTCTGATGTCTAACACTGTGTGATCAAGTACTTTACTCATAGTATCGTAGTACTGTCTGATGTCTAACACTAATAATGACTGTGTGATCAAGTACTTTACTCATAGTATCGTAGTACTGTCTGATGTCTAACACTAATAATGACTGTGTGATCAAGTACTTTACTCATAGTATCGTAGTACTGTCTGATGTCTAACACTAATAATGACTGTGTGATCAAGTACTTTACTCATAGTATCGTAGTACTGTCTGATGTCTAACACTAATAATGACTGTGTGATCAAGTACTTTACTCATAGTATCGTAGTACTGTCTGATGTCTAACACTAATAATGACTGTGTGATCAAGTACTTTACTCATAGTATCGTAGTACTGTCTGATGTCTAACACTAATAATGACTGTGTGATCAAGTACTTTACTCATAGTATCGTAGTACTGTCTGATGTCTAACACTAATAATGACTGTGTGATCAAGTACTTTACTCATAGTATCGTAGTACTGTCTGATGTCTAACACTAATAATGACTGTGTGATCAAGTACTTTACTCATAGTATCGTAGTACTGTCTGATGTCTACACTAATAATGACTGTGTGATCAAGTACTTTACTCATAGTATCGTAGTACTGTCTGATGTCTACACTAATAATGACTGTGTGATCAAGTACTTTACTCATAGTATCGTAGTACTGTCTGATGTCTAACACTAATAATGACTGTGTGATCAAGTACTTTACTCATAGTATCGTAGTACTGTCTGATGTCTAACACTAATAATGACTGTGTGATCAAGTACTTTACTCATAGTATCGTAGTACTGTCTGATGTCTAACACTAATAATGACTGTGTGATCAAGTACTTTACTCATAGTATCGTAGTACTGTCTGATGTCTAACACTAATAATGACTGTGTGATCAAGTACTTTACTCATAGTATCGTAGTACTGTCTGATGTCTAACACTAACAATGACTGTGTGATCAAGTACTTTACTCATAGTATCGTAGTACTGTCTGATGTCTAGCACTAATAATGACTGTGTGTGATCAAGTACTTTACTCATAGTATCGTAGTACTGTCTGATGTCTAACACTAATAATGACTGTGTGATCAAGTACTTTACTCATAGTATCGTAGTACTGTCTGATGTCTAACACTAATAATGACTGTGTGATCAAGTACTTTACTCATAGTATCGTAGTACTGTCTGATGTCTAACACTAATAATGACTGTGTGATCAAGTACTTTACTCATAGTATCGTAGTACTGTCTGATGTCTAACACTAATAATGACTGTGTGATCAAGTACTTTACTCATAGTATCGTAGTACTGTCTGATGTCTACACTAATAATGACTGTGTGATCAAGTACTTTACTCATAGTATCGTAGTACTGTCTGATGTCTACACTAATAATGACTGTGTGATCAAGTACTTTACTCATAGTATCGTAGTACTGTCTGATGTCTAACAACTAATAATGACTGTGTGATCAAGTACTTTACTCATAGTATCGTAGTACTGTCTGATGTCTAACACTAATAATGACTGTGTGATCAAGTACTTTACTCATAGTATCGTAGTACTGTCTGATGTCTACCACTAATAATGACTGTGTGATCAAGTACTTTACTCATAGTATCGTAGTACTGTCTGATGTCTAACACTAATAATGACTGTGTGATCAAGTACTTTACTCATAGTATCGTAGTACTGTCTGATGTCTAACACTAATAATGACTGTGTGATCAAGTACTTTACTCATAGTATCGTAGTACTGTCTGATGTCTACCACTAATAATGACTGTGTGATCAAGTACTTTACTCATAGTATCGTAGTACTGTCTGATGTCTAACACTAATAATGACTGTGTGATCAAGTACTTTACTCATAGTATCGTAGTACTGTCTGATGTCTAACACTAATAATGACTGTGTGATCAAGTACTTTACTCATAGTATCGTAGTACTGTCTGATGTCTAACACTAATAATGACTGTGTGATCAAGTACTTTACTCATAGTATCGTAGTACTGTCTGATGTCTAACACTAATAATGACTGTGTGATCAAGTACTTTACTCATAGTATCGTAGTACTGTCTGATGTCTAACACTAATAATGACTGTGTGATCAAGTACTTTACTCATAGTATCGTAGTACTGTCTGATGTCTAACACTAATAATGACTGTGTGATCAAGTACTTTACTCATAGTATCGTAGTACTGTCTGATGTCTAACACTAATAATGACTGTGTGATCAAGTACTTTACTCATAGTATCGTAGTACTGTCTGATGTCTAACACTAATAATGACTGTGTGATCAAGTACTTTACTCATAGTATCGTAGTACTGTCTGATGTCTAACACTAATAATGACTGTGTGATCAAGTACTTTACTCATAGTATCGTAGTACTGTCTGATGTCTAACACTAATAATGACTGTGTGATCAAGTACTTTACTCATAGTATCGTAGTACTGTCTGATGTCTAACACTAATAATGACTGTGTGATCAAGTACTTTACTCATAGTATCGTAGTACTGTCTGATGTCTAACACTAATAATGACTGTGTGATCAAGTACTTTACTCATAGTATCGTAGTACTGTCTGATGTCTAACACTAATAATGACTGTGTGATCAAGTACTTTACTCATAGTATCGTAGTACTGTCTGATGTCTAACACTAATAATGACTGTGTGATCAAGTACTTTACTCATAGTATCGTAGTACTGTCTGATGTCTAACACTAATAATGACTGTGTGATCAAGTACTTTACTCATAGTATCGTAGTACTGTCTGATGTCTAACACTAATAATGACTGTGTGATCAAGTACTTTACTCATAGTATCGTAGTACTGTCTGATGTCTAACACTAATAATGACTGTGTGATCAAGTACTTTACTCATAGTATCGTAGTACTGTCTGATGTCTAACACTAATAATGACTGTGTGATCAAGTACTTTACTCATAGTATCGTCTACTGTACTGTCTGATGTCTAATATACTACAAGTATATATATCGACTGTGTGATCAAGTACTTTACTCATAGTATCGTAGTACTGTCTGATGTCTAACACTAATAATGACTGTGTGATCAAGTACTTTACTCATAGTATCGTAGTACTGTCTGATGTCTAACACTAATAATGACTGTGTGATCAAGTACTTTACTCATAGTATCGTAGTACTGTCTGATGTCTAACACTAATAATGACTGTGTGATCAAGTACTTTACTCATAGTATCGTAGTACTGTCTGATGTCTAACACTAATAATGACTGTGTGATCAAGTACTTTACTCATAGTATCGTAGTACTGTCTGATGTCTAACACTAATAATGACTGTGTGATCAAGTACTTTACTCATAGTATCGTAGTACTGTCTGATGTCTAACACTAATAATGACTGTGTGATCAAGTACTTTACTCATAGTATCGTAGTACTGTCTGATGTCTAACACTAACAATGACTGTGTGATCAAGTACTTTACTCATAGTATCGTAGTACTGTCTGATGTCTAACACTAATAATGACTGTGTGATCAAGTACTTTACTCATAGTATCGTAGTACTGTCTGATGTCTAACACTAATAATGACTGTGTGATCAAGTACTTTACTCATAGTATCGTAGTACTGTCTGATGTCTAACACTAATAATGACTGTGTGATCAAGTACTTTACTCATAGTATCGTAGTACTGTCTGATGTCTACCACTAATAATGACTGTGTGATCAAGTACTTTACTCATAGTATCGTAGTACTGTCTGATGTCTAACACTAATAATGACTGTGTGATCAAGTACTTTACTCATAGTATCGTAGTACTGTCTGATGTCTAACACTAATAATGACTGTGTGATCAAGTACTTTACTCATAGTATCGTAGTACTGTCTGATGTCTAACACTAATAATGACTGTGTGATCAAGTACTTTACTCATAGTATCGTAGTACTGTCTGATGTCTAACACTAATAATGACTGTGTGATCAAGTACTTTACTCATAGTATCGTAGTACTGTCTGATGTCTAACACTAATAATGACTGTGTGATCAAGTACTTTACTCATAGTATCGTAGTACTGTCTGATGTCTACCACTAATAATGACTGTGTGATCAAGTACTTTACTCATAGTATCGTAGTACTGTCTGATGTCTACCACTAATAATGACTGTGTGATCAAGTACTTTACTCATAGTATCGTAGTACTGTCTGATGTCTAACACTAATAATGACTGTGTGATCAAGTACTTTACTCATAGTATCGTAGTACTGTCTGATGTCTAGACTAATAATGACTGGATCAAGTTTACTCATAGTATGTAGTACTGTCTGATGTCTACACTAATAATGACTGTGTGATCAAGTACTTTACTCATAGTATCGTAGTACTGTCTGATGTCTAACACTAATAATGACTGTGTGATCAAGTACTTACTCATAGTATCGTAGTACTGTCTGATGTCTAACTAATAATGACTGTGTATCAAGTACTTACTCATAGTATCGTAGTACTGTCTGATGTCTAACACTAATAATGACTGTGTGATCAAGTACTTTACTCATAGTATCGTAGTACTGTCTGATGTCTAACACTAATAATGACTGTGTGATCAAGTACTTTACTCATAGTATCGTAGTACTGTCTGATGTCTAACACTAATAATGACTGTGTGATCAAGTACTTTACTCATAGTATCGTAGTACTGTCTGATGTCTAACACTAATAATGACTGTGTGATCAAGTACTTTACTCATAGTATCGTAGTACTGTCTGATGTCTAGCACTAATAATGACTGTGTGATCAAGTACTTTACTCATAGTATCGTAGTACTGTCTGATGTCTAGTACTAATAATGACTGTGTGATCAAGTACTTTACTCATAGTATCGTAGTACTGTCTGATGTCTAACACTAATAATGACTGTGTGATCAAGTACTTTACTCATAGTATCGTAGTACTGTCTGATGTCTAACACTAATAATGACTGTGTGATCAAGTACTTTACTCATAGTATCGTAGTACTGTCTGATGTCTACCACTAATAATGACTGTGTGATCAAGTACTTTACTCATAGTATCGTAGTACTGTCTGATGTCTAACACTAATAATGACTGTGTGATCAAGTACTTTACTCATAGTATCGTAGTACTGTCTGATGTCTACCACTAATAATGACTGTGTGATCAAGTACTTTACTCATAGTATCGTAGTACTGTCTGATGTCTAACACTAATAATGACTGTGTGATCAAGTACTTTACTCATAGTATCGTAGTACTGTCTGATGTCTACCACTAATAATGACTGTGTGATCAAGTACTTTACTCATAGTATCGTAGTACTGTCTGATGTCTACCACTAATAATGACTGTGTGATCAAGTACTTTACTCATAGTATCGTAATGTTATGAGTCTAGCACTAATAATGACTGTGTGATCAAGTACTTTACTCATAGTATCGTAGTACTGTCTGATGTCTAACACTAATAATGACTGTGATCAAGTACTTTACTCATAGTATCGTAGTACTGTCTGATGTCTAACACTAATAATGACTGTGTGATCAAGTACTTTACTCATAGTATCGTAGTACTGTCTGATGTCTAACACTAATAATGACTGTGTGATCAAGTACTTTACTCATAGTATCGTAGTACTGTCTGATGTCTAACACTAATAATGACTGTGTGATCAAGTACTCTACTCATAGTATCGTAGTACTGTACGATACCTCGCCTGTTTACTATTTACTAGTAGTATTACCTAGCGCTAACGGACTTTACTGTAGGAGTATTAGATAGCGCTCGCCTGTTACTATTTACTAGTAGTATTACTAGCGCACGGCTTTATAGTTTATGTAGTACTGTACGATACCTCGCCTGTTTACTATTTACTAGTAGTATTACCTAGCGCTAACGGACTTTACTAGTATTATCTTAGATACCTCGCCTGTTTACTATTTACTAGTAGTATTACCTAGCGCCAACGGACTTTACTAGTATTATCTTAGATACCTCGCCTGTTTACTATTTACTAGTAGTATTACCTAGTGCCAACGGACTTTACTAGTATTATCGTAGTACTGTCTCATACCTCGGCCGGTTACTATTTACTAGTAGTATTACCTAGCACCAACAGTGACTGTGAGAGCCAGGACTAGAGGACTATTATACTATAGTAGTACTGTCCGCTTCCTAGCGCGACACTAGCATCTCCCTGTACCCAGTGTTCACTGCTGTAGCGGGCGGGTCGGTGATAACAGGCTATACCACGGGGTGTAGGCGTGTGGAAACCGTGTCACTAAATAGTCGTATTAACGGTGTGTTCTCAGGAGCATTCGATTGGGTTTTTATTGTGTATCTGCTCAGGAGCATTCGATTTGGTCCTGTCTTTATTGTGTATCATTGGATCTCTGTTTATCACCTGTGTGTGCAACAGTTATTCATGTTTATCGTTTTTTCCGTTGGATGTACGCTATTTTTATGATGGTGTACCTAATGATATAATGTAACACGGAATAGAGGAATTTTTGCTCGAGTGGATGTATTACATTATACTAATGTAGTGTTTGTATTATTGGAAATACAGCTCGTCCTTCCTAATGGGAAGTCAGTCATTCTCAGTACGAGTGTCCCGCGGTATAGAGCAATCAGAGAGGTGACTTTTTTAATAGATACCCAGATATTCTTAGTCCCAGGGATCATTGCACCTGTCTGTGTTAACAGTGTTCGCTCATTCCAGAGGATCTATATATTGTGTTACCGTTTTTAATTCCTTAAGGTATTCAAGGCTTTCAAATATCTTTTTTAATCTATTCACATTGTCCTAAAGTTTTATAACTTAATACGATGCGTGATATGTATCGATGAAATACACTTGTACAACTATATGTTTTCTCGCTGTAAAACACCCTCGGGGTTCGGTAACCGAAATTGCTGAAATTAATGTTAAAGTTACCGATCTCAAATTCAAAAGTGTTAAAATTGGAAAACTTTCTCGAAGCACCAGTTGGTGCCTGTAAAACCACAGTGTGAAAAGTGCTTTATTTTAATGGTATATTTTTTTTCAAAATGCATTCGTGATGATTGATTGACGGAATTACTTCTGTGGAAAATAATATTATATTCTTGAGTCAATCTGAGAGCATACACGTTTTGGATAAGACAGTTGTGGATATTCAGAGGTAGCCAGGATGAATTCTGCTTCCACAACCGTAAACGTGAAATCTAACTGTGACCGCAATAATAAGAAAGGAGGGCAAGCTGGCCAGGTGGATCTAGAGGTAGGTGAACAGGTAGAAATACTAATTTAAGTAAATAATAGAAGTAAAAATGCTAATTTAGGTTGACCTTTGTGGAAGGGACACAGTTAGAGATACAAATGAAGATTATTAACCAATGTAGGTAAACAGGTAGAAATGCTAATTAAGGTAGAACTACTAATAACATCAGACATGCAAGACTGCACAGGATGCATAGCCGTATATATACAAAATAGGCTAGTTTATGTATGGAATCAATCCCATCAACGATGTTAGAATGACATTTTTGTTCATAGTCAGATATTGTTTATTTTTGCATTCTTCTTAAGATCGATGGTCAATATATTTCAATAAGGTGCAGCTTTCTTAAAAGCGAATTCAAACATACAATGTCTAACTAACATTAGAAGGTGACATTTTAAGGCGAGTTAAATACTTGGATAAAGATTATTGTATGTATCTGTGAAATAAGTCTCGTTACTTAAACAGCCATCGGCGTACCTTGTTTTAATGAATTCATTAAGATTATCTTTAGATGTAAACAACACACAATTTAATTTTTTACAAACGCAAAAAAAACAAAAATATCCCTGTTTCTAAGACTTCACTAAAAGCCTAACGACAGATCACACACACGTGGACTGCTGTAGCTGTACATTGTGCTAGACCTGATTGTTCCTCTCATGAAATGAAAACATATTAGCGCTGGTATTGATGTTCGTAAATTGATATCAATGACTTGATGTGATAGAGATGTCACCTCACGATTGCACACACGTGTGCGGAAGGAACATGACAATGGTCTCTCCTTGTATTATATTTGCATGCTTTACCTCATCTCCTAATGTCTTTGCTTTGTTCTAACGCTAAACAATAGGAAACGTTATTTCGTAAGGCTGACACAGATAATTTGTATTGGGCTACCCGGGGCATTCTTAACTGTACTCAATGTTTGTTGGTTTATGTAAATCACTTCGATTATTTGCACAATATCCATTAATGAATAGATTAAATATATTGAATTGTTTCACAATAGACACACTATGATGTATAGTGGCCACAGGCCATTGTCATATGCATATCAATTATATTAAATATCAAAGAAACACAATTTAACAAAGCATGACAATTTATTGACTCGTGTCCCATTCGGGCCTCGAACCCACGATCTACGGCACCCAATCGCCTAGCCAAACATATTCGCGCCTTCTACCACTGCGCCACATCCACATCCCATTTTTATCAATTATATTACAAATACATTGTAATTATAACATATAATGCCACTGCCGGTAACAGTTGTAGCTAGAAACATGACTAATTTTGATATCTTAATAATATTTTCCTCATTCATATTTGAAGGTTCTTGACTGAATAAAGTAGGTTTGTTTTGTTTCAAAACCAAAGAATGAGTCAAAGTATATGTAGAATAATCGATTGATGAGTTCGTCACTATTGAATGTCCTTATTTCATATAACCTGTTTGACATTAAAGTACCTGTACACACCAGCTGTTGTCTGCTACTGTTTTACAGTAATTGACATATCAATTCAGTACACAACAATATCCACATATAAAACGTGTCACGCTAGGGTCGTCGAGGACATTTTTGCAAGTTTTTCGAATTCCATTAGATTCGGCTAAATGATGCATCTGGCGCCTTCAAAGTATTTATTGATCGATCAATCATTTGTCTAGTAACCAAAATTTAATCCTAATTTGGCGTTATTTGGATTTGATCATTGTTTGGTGACCAGGGTATATATTGTGATCGATCTATCATTGCTGATGAAGTCTGTTAGAACAATCAACCCGGTCATACCATACTTTACATGGATGTTTGGTTCACTGGCGTCCTCAGATCCATGTTAATACATTTGAGGGTATGCTTTTTATCAAGGAAATCTGGATTTTCTTAATGTTTTTAGAGTAATATAAAGCGTTATTGCTTGATACCTATTGTTTTGGACTTTTTTCTTCATGAAACTAGTAAGTTTAATAATTTTGAGGTGATGAGATATCGTACTGATGATAGCAAGACAAAACTTAATATATCAGTTTATATCATAGCTATCGAGACATAAAAGCATATTTAGATATGGTCGAAACAAACATATCCAAATCAGTCATAGAGATACCTACTCACGTAACTAAATAGAACAATCAATGAACGGTTATTAACAGTGTGTATCTCCCTATGGAGGACAACTGCTTGGGGGCATGTTCGGACCGGTGAATACAAAGTAAATATACAAGTATAAGTTAGATATTTTTTGCAAAAAGATCTTTGATGTATACACCTGTTTGAATACGTTTCATCGTATTAAATTGCTGACGTTTCCCTTCACGCTAGATAATGAAATATCCTGTCCATCTGTTGATGCTTCGAGCTCGCCTTAAGTGATATCGATTCCTACCAATAGGTAATGAAGTAAACTGTGTATTTAACGAAATAACTGTCACGCTTTATTAATCAAAATCATCTATGTATCAATAATTAACAGACGAGTCGATTGTCTCATCGACGTCTAGGGATGATGGCGGACATGCTGCCTGTTATCTATCTATCTGCACGTTTGTGGTTAACGTATCGACGCTGTGTGTACCACTACAATATCCATGACACCAACAAATTAAACCTGATATCTGATTTTCACGTGAATGCGTATTCAAGAAAACAATGAATAAAGTAGTGCATGTGATGAATATTGAATGGTTTTGACGCTGATTCAATGCTATTAAGATAAATGTGGGTCAATGGGTTTTTTGGTTATTTATCGATATGAGTCAATGTTCAAGAGTTCTGAAGAATCCATACGAGTCAATGTTCAAGGGTTCTGAAGAATCAATACGAGTCAATGTTCAAGGGTTCTGAAGAATTAATACGAGTAAATGTTCAAGAGTTCTTAAGAATAGATACACGTCAATGTTCAAGAGTTCTTCAGGACCGATTTGAGTCAATGTTCAAGACTTCTTCAGAGAATCGCACACACATTCATGATCTATTGTGCATTTGTATATAAGAAGAGTTAATAAGTGCTGCATTCGGAAAGTTCAGATAGTGAATGTCAATACAAAAGCGTTAGTGATTGATGCTAAAATGATTGGACAATAATATTAACGGTAAATGAAAAATAGCGAGGGTTATGTTTTAGCATTTATTTGTATATATTATATATTTTCTTTTACATATTTAAGCAATGTTGGGATACAAAAATTTACTGCCTATCCGATTTTTAACTAAAGTTGCAAATCAAGTCCAATAAGCAAAATATAAAGTAAAATATACCATCTTGATGCAACAATAACGTAACTACAGCTTTACTATGATTTCTTGGAATTCAGCAGAAATCATTCAACATTAAACATGAACAAACAAGCTTTTGTAAAATAATAGGCAAATTATTTTTGTGAAAACTTTAGTTTTCTTTTCTCGACATACAAATATTTGATTCATCCAGTTTGAAAATGTGTGCTAAAGATTAATATGTTTAGATATTTGAGACAAAACAATCGTTATTTATTACTAGTTACCAGGGTTAACGCTTCCTACGGTCAACTCCCCGAACATTATTCCTGTCATTAGCTTAACTTGGAAGTACAAATTTTCGGCGTGTCCGTGTACATGTCCGACCTAATAGTTTTACTAATACAATACGGAGAAAGGAAAAGAGAAATGAAAACAAGCCAAAATATAATATTCAATTAAATGAAATATTTGTTTTTCAGTTAACATTATATAGATTGTTTTTTAAATTGTTTTAAAGTGATTCTTTGAAAAGAAGCCATACGGGCTGAGATCAATGTCTGTGCACCACCATTCTCCACACTTGATAGATCCTATCTAATGTTATTGTTTAAACACAATGTTATTATGTCCCATACCGTGCTGTAATGTTTGTTTTGTTATCAGTGAAATGAAAATGTAATAAAATTTGAATTTATAGTTTCATTGAGACACAGCACAGAAAACTTTGTAAATGTTAAGGTTTCAAACAGAACATTCCTATGTGCTTTAAACATGAAAATGAGGCTAGTCACGCTATACCCATCCCTAGATGGGTTTCCTGCATCCATTAAAGTGTTATATCATTTATTACATGCATAACGAAATCGGTGAAATATCCATTATTAAATTATGGAATATTTATTTAAGTGATTTTGGTATCATTTTTGTGACTTGTTATTTTTGATATTTGTCATACAGGTGATGTCGTGATGGCCAAGTGGTTAGGATATGTTCTGACATATCACCACAAGTCCTTCACCTCTTTTTCCCCAAGTCCTAATCTTATTTTGGGTAGTTGTCATACAACGCTAGTTGGTGGTTTTTATCCGTGTATTCCGGCTCTCCTCATTCTCTTAAAGGTCCATTACCTTTCCGAAACGGCTTTTAATTTTTAAAATGGAAACGTAAAACGAGATCGCAAAAGGTATTTACTTACCGTTAAAACTACATGTATTATCACCTTCTGATGGCAAAACAGCGAAATGACTCTCCACTGCTATCATATATTACGCAAAAAAATTAGCATATTTTTGGTGTTGTAACCTCATCTTAGGCCATCGGTACATATTTTCTGATGTTATTAATGTTTTGAAGAAAAGATAATGTTTTGCTCCGGAAAGGTAGTGTGTAACTCTAACACGTCCTACTATTACCAGGAATATCAAAAGGATGTTAAACTAATCCAACCAATTTATTTGTTTTTAACATTTACTTCTGGCCGAATCATCAGCTGTGTTAATTAACAATATGAAAACAGTTACTGTAAAAAGTACATCACTCAATTGATAACTAAATATCAATGTATGCAACTGAATCCACCAGCTCTTTTTGCTTTTTTATTTCTAGCACTCATTACAGTGAGAGTACTAGACATTTTGTGTCTATTTCAATGAGATTTATTAAAATGGACAAACTGCATATTGTATTGGGTAGTGACTACATAATTCAATATCATAACAACTTAACCCATGACTTTTAATGTCCACCCGGACAATGCACAGAAATGTTTCTTTGTCATTCCATACGTTAAAGAGTGACGGAATTTCTATAAGAATTTTGAGTTGTTTTTCCAATTCAACGCCGGGAAATATTGAACTCTTAACTCAACTTAAGCAATATTATGTCAGCTTAATTCATTATCAGACTAGATATAATTTGTAAACTATATTATTTTCCAAACATTCTACCAATGCACACCAAAGTAAATCCCATTTCTGTACCTTTCCATAGAATTACACGTGCTAAAAGAATCTAGGTAGCATATGGCCTATGCATCATACAGCAGAATTCCAGTCCTAAAACAAATTCAAAGGTTTTACGATACAACCACGGTCAGGTAAAATCCCATTTATGTACTTTGCAACCGAATTCTAATTCAAAAATAAATCAACGGCCACGCGAGGTAATATCCCATTTATGTACTTTACAATTCTGAAGGTAAAACAAACTCATTCTAATTTTAAAATAAAACCACACCATGGTAAAATCCTATTTCTGTATCTTACAACAAATCAGTGGTAAAACAAACTCATTAAAGTTAAAACAGTCTGTATCTTACAACAAAATTCCAGTGATTAAACAAACTCATTAAAGTTTAAAGATATAACCACGGACAGGTAAAATCCCATTTCCTGCAGGATCTTACAACAGAATTCCAGTAGTGAAACAAACTCATTAAAGTTTAAAGAGAGAAATTCTGTATTAATAGAGCGTATCATTCTACTACCACTTTGTATTAGGAATATGGGTGAAACAAACAACAGAAATCGATATCATGTCCTCAGGTAAATTAGATAGCGGTAAATGGGATCAACAGATGGCTCAGAATTGTCTTTGAATAGTGCACAACAAGGCCCCGTTTAATTATTCATTTTCTTCATGTAATGAAATCTATCAAATTAATCGCAAAAATAGTCTTTGCGCTACTAGAAACAGCAATTGTTCACTGTAAGCTTATTCTGCGACGTAAATTTCTAATCTTTTGCCAGTGTGATTGCAATTTGCGATTTACATTTCAATCACTCGATCTCTTGTAATTTTTTCTTCATGGCGATTTAATATAGACGAGTGTTTTCACACGTGAAATAGGCTGGTTCAAGTTATTCTGTATACATATACATAAATGAAACACTATATACAGACCAATTGAGTGGGAACGGATTTTCTATAAAACTATAGACATATTCCATTCTATTCCATTATTTATATATGATAGTTTTATGAATTGTACACACAATAAATAGTGAAATAGTTTGTGTTATAATAATTGAATGCATTCGAGCAAGCCAATAATTTCAGAAATAGTGCAGTTGATGATTTATAATGAAACAAAACCTA
Organism: Argopecten irradians; assembly: GCF_041381155.1. NCBI lineage: Eukaryota > Metazoa > Mollusca > Bivalvia > Pectinida > Pectinidae > Argopecten > Argopecten irradians. The sequence goes on along the minus strand of NC_091149.1, from coordinate 24,947,403 downwards.
ACCCGGATTAATATTGGAAGCACGCGAATCTTATAGAAAATAAATAATTCAAATATTCTGTTTAAATTGATATATATTTTTGTATGGTAAAGACAATAAGTTTCAGTTTTCTGTTCAAATGAGGAAGTAAGGGTTATTTGATATAACGACTAAATTATAGTGTTGTTATAATGAAATATGACATTGTTTCAATGCTATAAGTAATCACTGACAAGTTATAATGTATAGATTAAGGATAATGTTTTTGCTGATATCTGATCTATATGATAGTTTATCTTCTTTTTTAATTTTGTTTTCATTACATGTATATAGTTCATCCTCTTTTCGTGTTAACATACATTTAGTGTTCTCGATACCGTGTCTTTGTCCCCTATCCAGTTAAGGGGTGTTGGCGAGGCCTTCATATAATCTTTGCATCCCTCACATCATTTATGATCTGGGCCAATGCAAATAATCATTAATCACAAATAGGGAAGTATTCAGTCTTTACATATTACAGAGTTAGCTCCCCTGCGGGTAGGTATCGATTGTTACGTCATTATTTTGCGCGCGCCATTCACGTCGTTTTCTCCGAAAACTATTACGTTACGCTCGCAAACACATGACGTCAAAATCAATACCAACCTGCAAGGGCAGACAACTCTGTAATATGCAAATACAGAATAGGGAAGTTTACTAGCTAAGAAACAAGGAGGAAACAGAGAGTTCGGATTTCGCCGTATGATAGTACAGGTTATACAGAAACAACGTTAAAGATATATGTGCCGTAACTTGGCGAAACAATTAAAATATTGTTGTTTTCTTCAGAAATCTGTTGAAAACCATAAGGTCTAATGAATTAAGCTGTAAAAATATTTAAAATAGGCAGTTGTTATATAATGCCTATAAACGTTAAATACAACACAGAATGTATGCAGAGTAAAATTCTTGTTTTGTATGCTTTATGTCTGTTTAGATGGAACATACCTGCAGAAATCATTTTACAAATATTAATAACACTGTGAAAATGTGAAATGAAATTGTAGACCACAACTTGGCTTCATGGTCAATATGTATTAAGTTCAATGCACTGGAGATAGAGACATGATTCTGCCAAAAATCATTTCAACTCGCATTTGTACTTTTATAACAAACGCATATGCATTGAAAGTATGGTAATAATCAAACGTTTGGTAAATTTTGGTTTTGAATAGCATATCAAAAGCTCTTCTTGATTCTTGAGTCTGAAACATACGGCACATATATAGCTTAAGTCTGTTGTGCATTCCATACTACCCGTGCTTCCCTATATACGAGGTATTTCCAATATATTTCCAGGCTTATGGATTGTTTACAAAACATCTGTTGTGTTGTCTTATATTACAATATTGTACTGATGCTCCACCAAACCTTAATCAAACAATACAGCCAGGAAATGAGCCCTATTGGAACCATATGGCGGTGTCATGGTTTAGTCTTCGTTGGCATTGTGGTGCTTGCCTCTGAGTATGGCGGAACCATGTAGTTGGTCCTCGCTCGCATGGCGGTGCTTGACTTTGGTTTACCATTGGCCCCTTTGTTTATTAAAATAACAAATCGTAAATTGAATACATGTTCTCTTGATCCTAGCTCGAGAACTCCCGCTTAGATGTTTAGTCAACAGACGCCGGAGGTGTTATTAGCCTATATCACCCTAAATTACCTAAGGATTTGTTAATAATTACACTTACGCATGTGTATTAATAACTTACGCATGTGTATTAATAATACATAGATGTAGGTAATGACCAACTCCCCACCCCCACAATATTTCACATGACTTCTGATCAATGCAGAACATAATGATACAATATGTTGCCCTCATTAACCGCTAGTGGGTAACGAATTGTCCGGATACTTTCTTACATATACAAAGACTTGAATGTCAAGCATAGTGCTATGTTTTCTGTCTTTTTAATTATGAATAACTATCAATTCGCCATGTTCTCTGATGTATTAAAAATTGCCTTTTTCGCGCCATACAGTTCTTTGCATTACTTTGCGAAAGAGCTCGAATTCAAATATTTGGCGAATTTTAGAAATTTAATGTCGGATTTTCAGTAAGATACCCTTAAACGCAAATGGTTGTATTCACGAATATGTCGACAATAACAAAGACAGAATATGTTTTGTTCTTGAAAGTAGTAAAAATCACTTTAATGTAGAGATAATTTTATCAGTATACAAGTATTTGTTTTTAGTTAATTAATGTCCTATCAACAGCCAGGATCATGAAAGTATACAAATACACGTAACACAAAGACTATGAGGATTGATGGGAAAACGATCACGAACTCACAATTACAATGATAATCATCCATTACATAATATGAATATACATCTAACTGATGGAATCTAAGAAGGATTATTCAATAGTCCGAAAAATTTATGACAATTAATTAATTTTAGATCCTCGGAAATGTTCTGTCACTGTGCTGTCAACACCATCAGCACGCACACTTGTTAGAGGAGTTGTGATAAAACGATCTGTGCCATGCTGTTATGTTCTCAGCATGTTTTATGCCTCAGGGATGTCAATCAATGTCAGCAACACATACAATACAGCATTCCGAGTCTCTATCAGCTGTTGGTATTGGTGTCAATGGATTCTAATTCTCGCATCGGTACAATTTCTACTGTGAGTTTTAAAAACTCAATTTGGACTTGACTTTATTTAATGCAATTATCGGATGAGTGATATGGAATTTAGTATCAGTGATACATGTATTTAGTTTCTCCTATATGTATTGAGGACGCTGTCAACGATTAGATTTACCTAATATGATTTTAAAATCTTAAACTTTTAAAGTTTTATTTTCGTTGAAAGTGAACGATTTGTATATATATGGTTAGGTATGTGTAACATTTTCAAAAGGAGAGAAAGTGAAAAACAAGAAAGAAAGGAAATGTAAGAAAGAAATAGTATAAAAGAAAAGAAATAATGAAACAAACTAACGAAGAAAACAGAAACAAACAGAGAGAGAGAGAGAGAGAGAGAGAGAGAGAGAGAGAGAGAGAGAGAGAGAGAGAGAGAGAGAGAGAGAGAGAGATAGTTAGAGAGAGATAATTGAAGAAAAAATGAAAAATAAGACAACCATTGTTCATAAGTTTTTTTTCATTTGATGTTTAATCATTACAAGACATTTATATGATAAACATTTGTTCACACCCACGATCTATATAGTCGGGTCATACAAACATGACCTACACAGCCACTACTTATCATCTCAAAATGAGTTATATGATAACATCCATCAATTCGAAGCACTGTCCTTTGTGTTTCTGTAGGTCAAATATTGGTAGTGATGATGTTACCGGTAATGCTGGCCTTCTAGATGTAATGACCTCTGGCATTGTTTTCTCCTCGGAATCGGCTATATATAGTTATGATTCCATCTGCTACAGAATACGAGAATCCTCTTATTGACTTAAATGCCACAGGTAGTCATCAAAATACGTCTATTGAGAAGGAAATGTTGATAATTTGGCATTTCAAATATCAAGAAAACAGAAAGCTGAACATAGTAAGCATGAGTTATTTTTGTAGAGTTTGGTCTTTTGTTGTTAAGATCTACAAAGTCTATATAAGTATATTATAAGTCTATATTTGGATTTATTATTCAAATAAATCGACATGTCTTGTTTTTTGCAATAAACGTTATATGAAGATCTATATAATTAAATAAATACAAATTGAGATGTATGTGTGCAATGTAGTATGTGTATGAATGTCTGTATGTTCAAGAATGCTGCAGTATATCCGTGGTGTGTGTCTACATGGTATAGAGGAACTCTAACCCTGTTTGTAAGGTGTTTTCCACTGGAGCATGCCGCCAAAGTCACCAACTATCGTTTAAGTTTGGGAAATTAGCGCAATTCATATGATGCTCATAACGTACCATTATATTAAATGTCGCACTGGAGTCACACTAAACGCTTTGATGATTCGTGTAAAAAACGCTTATTGCTGTAATATCTACACATTTACAAGGTTATGAGTAGGTTATATCAGGAATGACCTTCAGTGACCTTCAGTAATAAAAGGTACCTGGCATTAACACGATGCACGTGTTCAATGTAAATGCATTTTGTTGGCATAAAACATGCTTTATGAACAACACTTAATGCAATACAAAGTATTCTGAAAGGAATGCAGATACATTGTATATTAGAGGACAAGAGCTAGTGTGTCATTGGTACATGGCCAGAAAATAAATGTTACATTGGATCATATTATATACGTATTATCGTTAGTTTGTTTTACATTACGTACTGTAACGACCTACAGACTGTCATTGGCATAATGATAAATCCGAATGTGCTCTAGATAAACTACGAAGCGATGTGATATGAGTACACCAGGACATGTGTCATATATCTCCATAATATTATGAAATATATTTAAATTAATACATTTAATGGAATCTGCTTTCTAATCTCTTCAGGAATCCAAATTTATCTAGAGGGGCTTTTTGTTTTCTAAGATATCATAACGACCTCGTTTCAGCCAATCAGAAGCGACTTTACAAATAGCAACGTCATTTTCTACTTTATGGGCTAATAAAGTAAATATTTAAAGGGACATGAATGTTAAATAAGTTGTTTTGTATGCTTAGATATGGTTTTCAGATGTTTGTTGAATATTTTTATTACAATGATTTGTTATCTAAAACGACAGGGAAACGTGGGGAAAACTTACCCGAAAAATGATAAAAATAGACCGTCATATTCTATGTTTGAAACACAAAACGAAAGCTTGCCGTAAGCGAAATTATAATAAACAAGAAACTTGCTGACATGACAAGGAATATTAGTTTTCCACATTTTAAGATTATTTCCTAGTTTACGACGTTGACAAATGAAGTTTAAGCCATATTTGTTATAAAACAATTGTATTTAGCGTAGGAATGATAATTCAAAAGTCACACGAGACTTTCATTCGACGGGGCACCGCTAAGGGAGGTACTTGACTCATTACACATATGTACATCACGCAAGTATAGAGTGGGAAGTTGCTCCTGTCTCTTGCATTTCAGCGATCCATTTATATTTACCATCTTTCCCAATCGCGCACGTTACTGACTCTTGCCGTACACTGTTTTCTATCGGAATTCGTTTTTGTTCGCTTCACAAACGTTTTTGACCCACCGTTTTATTTACATTGATTTAAGTTTTTGCAGTACATTGTGGGAGGTCACTAAAGTTCAACACTACTATTTTTATCACACTCAGTCTACAAAATCCGACCGGGCCGGTTCAAAATACAGAAAGATGGAATTTCCATTATAACTGTTTTACTTGACACATTTGCACAATAACTGATATATATTACTTAGTAAGGTATCTGACACGTCTTAAATATGTATTTTACTCAAATTTACATGGTTTATGTCCCTTTAAGGCAATGGAAATTCTCGTTACAAATGAGATTGATTTATAATAATATAATTGATAAGTGCGCTCTAGAAATGAATGTGTATTTGTGTTTCTGTCTTTGATATATGTAATTACTTTTATCATAAATGTGATAATTCCTTGGTATATATTGCAATAACATAACATCCCTATGTCCTCAAGGGAGACAGGAAGTTTGATAAATTAAAAAATATTACACCAACAAGCAACAAGTTAATGTTAAGTCGTGCATTGCTGTTTAGAATTATTAAATAGAAAATGTTATCGAATATCATTTTAAACCTTCCAAATGGGTATTCAACTGAACAGAGACCGCAGAACCACATGCATGCATTGCCATACACGATAATGTTAAATTTGCCACTGCTAAGGTCAAACGAAGTTTTCAAGTCTGCGTCTTTATCAAGACACATAACAAACATGATATAGAATACAATAGGTATATAAGAAAATAAAAGAAGACAATGGAGGCAGATATACAATGTAATAATAACATTGAACGCGATGAACCTTTCGGAGAGCAGAGGCCGCAGACAGAATCTAGCGAGGCTTGTTCATGATGATCAAAGGGACGTGGCTACAATAGAAACCGTTGAAATGGCCAAGATGTTTGGAAAAATACACACTATTAACTACTCGTTACATACATACACCTAACATCGCGTAATACTACCCATTTTTTCAACTTATATGTATTTTCAGCACACAACACTGACTGAATTAGAACACAGATACAGTAAGACTATATCTAAATCAATAAGCGAATTCTATTCGTAGGACGTTTTTACAGAAAAAAAATCCGTAAAAGGATATCCCTGCAGAGCTTAATAGATGAAGTGGCTTTTTTGAACTTCGATCCATTAACTTTAAATATATCTGTCGCCATTGAGACTTAAGTGTATCGTTTTAAATCCTACAGACAGGTCATGCGAGCAGAGAGTAATCGATTCTGTTTACACAGCAATAGTTAGTGATGGCGATAGAATTGCTTTTCTGCTTTGAATGCGTAAAACAAAGCTTTTATCACATTTAACTAAACATTTGTTGGCATAAAAACGACATAGTGTAAAGCAGATCATTTTATTTTTACATCACCACATGGATTGTAATATTTTAGACATTTTTGTGAAGTTATTCCTGTGCAGACTTTAATGCCACATTTTATGCCTGAATCTTATACTGTCGTGATAAAAGCCTGCTATTAGGAAATGGATGGGTATCACAGGGCCATCGTTATCATTCTGATACTGTAAGATATTGCATCTTCGCCATATTAAAATTCCCTCGAAATGTCACGATAAATCTCGAAAGCGAATTTAAATGACCCACAAATAAATATCTAAAAAGGAAAATCGTTTATATATATAACTATATGATTGTCAGTAAGAGTTTGTGATCGGAAATCGATGTTTTCGCTGATATTATACGTGAAAATAACGTTTACAATGTAGCAGGTAGTTATTGTAAATAGTGATACGGTCACCTCCGCCGGATTTTCCCTTTTCTTTAGTCGGGAGTACGTTGGACCAGTAAGTCCGGGGATGAGGGTTCGAGTCCGGGTGGCGGCACACTATCGCTTGTAGTTTAAGGATTTTAACGTACCTGTACGATAAATATCGCTTCTGGATACTCGCGCCCTATGTATGGACACTCCACCAGCATGAAGATAATAAAACTGATCGATCTATAGTTATATTTAACTCGGCGGCATAATGATAGTTAATTGATATGATATATATACATTTATAGTAATATTATCCACGACGTTAAGACTAATCAATTAATACTCCTCTGTAGTTCACTAACGACTTGTAGTACCAGAAACACCCTGCCACTCGTGGGTGGTGACTTTACGGTCCGTCCAGGGATTTCATACCTATTCGTTACACACCAACAAATTATTCCAACATGAAATGTCTATTTCATAATGACATTGTTTAGCTTTAATACACAGAAGTCGACATGATAAAATGGCCGAGATCATCAACTTAAAATGAACAATTGGGGAAACAATAATTCATAAATATATAGATAGAACGTTCTTTACAGAATACTTATTGGCTTAATATAACAATGTTCTGTAATAAAAGCTTAATATTCAGAAACGCTTTATGTTGTACCTTCGAGTACATTTAGCGTTAAGTTGACTAAGCATTTTGTGCTTTTGAGCAGCATACATTCGGTCCTGAAATCGATCTCTTTAGATATTGATTTCGCTATCAATTTCTGCATCAATGTTACTTCCTAAACAGCTGTTAGTTAGTGCAGAATGATGTACTCAAAAGTCAGCTCACCATTATTAATAGCATTAACCTAAACTGACACCTCCATTAAATACAGAGGCATACAATGGACTAGCAATGTGTATCCCGTTTCGATGAGCGCCATTCCGTTTCATATTGAGGTAGCTCGTTTATGTTTTGCGACATTTTTTTCACCTTGCAGTGACGATAAACATGACCAAAATATAAAACATGCTTTCCTTGAATGAGCTTCTTGATCTGTTTCCCTTTGGTTCTAAAATATCTAAAATATCGTTCATGTCGACATAAAATATTACATATAAACTACTGTACATGTATATATTTCACTTTAGAAAGTGAACCCTGTACTTATCAATAAAAAAAACTGTAATTGTTTTCAAACAGCAACAATGTCAATGAACTTGTTTTGGGAAATAATTAAAGAATAAATTATAGTCTATTTGTGTATTCCTTTATCGCTAGTTAATTTGGGATAGGATAGGCTTTTGAAGTTAACTTTTTATAAAAAAAAAATCTAAAACACGAATATGCCATAGTCTCCTCACACAATATCGAACTTGACACGTCAATGTACCTTACATTAGGGACGTCATCCTTTGATTGTCGTATTAACGACGGAAAGATGAAACGTTGAGTAAAACATAAACCCTGCCATCTCTATACAGCATGAAACCTTACTTACTCATCCCAGTCCACGTCAAACATGTTTTAAAATATTGTCATATCGATTAATATCCTTCAATGGTATTACGTAACCTGTAAACCTATGTACGAGGATGATTGCTAGTAACAGCTGTTTTATGCACTTAATTAAATGTTGAGATGTATTAAAATTATATATCTTCTTTGTGGCAAAACAATAAACATGTAGTTGTTAACTTAAAATATGACAAACTTTTCAAAATTAACAATTGGAATTGAACGGCTGTTTCCAAGAAATATTGTTATCAATTTATTTACGAGCTGAGTTAACAGTATAAAGAAGAAAACAATACGCAGTTTGAAAGAAACAAGTCACGTCAAAGTCCTATTAACATTTTTGTGCACAAAAACTAGGCATTATCATTCCTTACGAAGAGTTTTTTTAGTTGTTTCTGTCCACTGCGGGGACTGTCCATCACTTTTCTGTCGTGGCTACTTAATTTCGCGATTTCCTTTCAAAACAATTTGCGACGATTGAGGTTAGCAGAATAAAAATATGAATGACAAATTCCCTCAATATAAATTGTATAAATATTAATTCGCTGAGATAGACTTTCGCATATACTTGCATTGCTAATGTCACGATGTAAATCGCACGCGAAAGAAAAGTAGGATTGTATGATAACAATTGTACTATATGTTCGCGTATAAATACACACGGCTTGTCCGCCTGCGCATTCGAGCTCCAAACTTTGTTCGTTTAATTAATACGGTTTTTGCCATTACTAACGCCGTTTACAATACATTACAAATGTTGTTGATACAATGATCTTTTTCATGTTTTTTTAATGACATAAATTTCACGGGATCGTGTGTAGGTAATGTGATTATAAGGATGTAGCTGGGTTTCGTTTGTTCATCTGTAGCTTATATATATGGTAATGCTATACACCAAGGTTATAGCTACGCGTTGTTCTATCGAAAAGGAGAATTATTAATCACCAATATCAGTTCCATAATGACGTATTTTAAGAGACTATACGTTAGCTTTTAATGGTCAAAGACAAATGTTCAGAAAACAGTACATCCCCAGTCAAAATAATCTAGACCTTTATCTTCATGATATCGTCTGTGTCCTTACGCTCACAAATAAATAAAATCCGTCCGTGTTTCAGACCTGAACCCCAGTGGATATAAAAAGGTAGAAAAGTCATATATAGGCGACCATTGTGACACAAGGAGTTATATAGATATGAAAATACCATTCAAGGCTATGTATGTCTTCAATGAGGCCCAACTGAGAAACAAACTCAGATGTATTGATTACATAATCAATTTCTATCTATCGTGTTGTATACCTAAGGGAGCAATCTAAATTAAGTTGAGGATTTACTACTCGAAAATGTCATTGTCATAAATTGTTTTTCATCAGAAACTAGGTTAGTGTGTTACTTTCCTGTGAAATAATTTACTTTTTTCTAACAAAAAATAAATTAAAAACAATTGCGTACGGTTATTAACCTTTTTGGGTAAATTAAGTTATGTATAATCGTGATGGCAATTTAAAAGGTAGCTTCCTTTTGTGTGCTTTGGTTGTTGAGCTCTCTGCATTTACTTCATTGTTATAGAAAATAGAATATCACTTTTTTAAATTATGCTTATAACAAAGGAAACAAAGCTGATTGCAGATATCACAGTCCTGTTCATATACGTTTATTATGCTTAAATGATTTTAGATAATATCCTTTAATATCAGAAGTAAATCTGCTGCTGCATCAAATACACCGATGAAAGAACCAGCTACACATCAACTTCAAGGTGATCATTTACAAAGAGGACCAATTTTATGTTATTGACAGTCTTTTTTATTGCTTTAAAATAGAAAGGAGAAATCGATCAGTAAAATTAAAGAAGTCAGCGGGAAAAAAAAACAAAAATAAAATCGCGTGCACATGCACACACACACACCCTCATAATGAAGATTAAATTTGAGGATAATAAACTTCTCCTGAAATTGACGTCAAATAATGGTTTCTCTTCTCATCTAACAGAATATCTTTCCGCATATTTTGTTGCAGGACTAGTTTACAGATGGCTTATGATATTATTTTGGTGAATCAAAAGAGGAATTTGAAAAGAATGCATGTGCACCATAGTGAGCGCCGTGAAACATTGATTACGTATGGTTTTGTTAGGTTATGGTTTAATCCAAACAATTTACGACATTCACTTGGAATTTTTACCATTCAGCATTCTATGATGAATCGATCTGTACGATTAGTGAGGTTGATAGATTTGTGGTGAACCTATAAAATACGTTATGTCGAGCAGGGGTATAAAAACAAATTCGTATTTGACATTCTTGAAACGCCGTTCTGCGAAATCGACAGAGGGTTGACACCGAAAAAAATGTCGTGAGAAATGTGGTTCCGCAAAACCAATTACCGTAGGAGACGGTCTGGGCGAATGAGTGTTGACATAAAATATTGAGATTTCTTGCTAATCTCTCCTTGCGACACAATAGTAATGGTAGCGTATTACTCAACTCGACTCTGTAGAGTGCATCAAACGAACGGAGTTGTTTCACGACTCTATGGATATTAATATTAAAATTTGTACGGAATGTAGATTTATACTGACAGACGTGTGTATTTAATGAAAGAACAATACATTCTGCAATAATGTAATCAAAATACAATAGATATTCGAAATATCGAGTCCCACAAAAGAAAGGGTCAGATGTTAGTATTACAGTATTGTATCATTTTAATACGATAGTACCAGGGATCCTTGGAATTATATTAATAGAACGTTAATTTAATCAGCCAACCAGCCTTAAAAGCCTCAGCTCCTACAGTGACAGAAAAAATGTTTCGATTTGTGCTGCGCCTCCCACGCTATGATTAAATCAGTAAAACATACGTACTCGTAGAAGTAAGGTCGACATTATGTAATATGTCTGTGTTGGGACCACAAGCAAACGGTAAATAATACAAACGTTTTTCCATGCTCACCAATTACCAAGTTTAATACCTGTTCATTCTCTGTCATTAGGAAGTTTAGACACATTAGTTAAACAACCAAGGAGGCTATTTTACAGTAATGGTGACAAAAAGGTGTATGTATCCTTAAAATCCGAATCGGATCCTTAGAAATACTATATAAAGTCAGGCGATACAATAGGGCTTAAATATTGGATTCAGGCGGTTAAAAGATATAATACTATTTGTGTTTATAGTATGTTTCATTTTGCCAAATCATTGTTTTAAGTCCTGTGGTTGCAATACATGCGCATATTGAAATTTCTGGAAATACAGAAAATGAAGTATGATTGTAATTTAATGAAATATGTGTGTACAGTGAGAGGCTGATAATTATATAAAACAAAATATGACATATTATCGTCATTGAAATATTAGTGCGAAGATATATTGAATGAAAGATTTATTTGTGACGAAATGGTTATAAAAATATGTTATGTAAAAAGATACAATTTAGATATGTATGACAACGGTATTGAATGAAAGATAAGTAAGAGAATAATGACCATGTACAAGTTGTTTATATGTAAAATGTTTTATGTAATAGAAAAAAGAAATTTCTAAAAAGACAAATCAGCAGTCACTATACAAATTGCAGTCTGTTCGATATCTACTGAATCTAGGTTGAGTAAATACACCAATCTAAATGCAGACCAGAGTTGATAACCTCGGGAGATCCGTCCGTCCACAGGATTCTTCCACCACCCAAGACCATCTGTTTGATAGCTGTCAGTCTAATTCTAAACACATGTTGCTTCATCAAAAGACAATATTGAGACGCGACGCGTGCAAATGAGAATATAGCTATGTTATGGCTTCCCGCGTGCGCCCCTCACGTGCCTTCATTCTCTCACCTCCTCCACGTGTGCCGTTTTAGATATGGAGGATATTAGCAAGCACATCTTTACGACATTTACATGCGTGGGTTATGACATGTCGACATCTGTATCATGGAAGTATAAAGTCTGTTCTGTATTCAGACTAATATATAAACATTTCTTGTCATAACTGCATATCTGCTGCTGTTTTATCACATGCAATACATTTTATGGTGGCTGGGCTAAACGTTGAGGAAGAGGTTGCTAGGAAGTAGAATAAGTGGTAGCCTGTAGGATGGAGAGGGAGAGTAAAAATGGAATAAGAAAGAATGTGTATTTTATTCGTTCTCAACCACGTTATAACAAAATGACTAATCATTCATGAATACTTATAAATACGTCTAATAGCACGTACCTGCGAGATAAACCTATATTTTTTTTTCTATTATACAGTCCAACATATACGTTGGACCACTGTGCCTTTAATTACTATTAATGAAATGTTATTGTCGTTATAAATGACAAATGACAAACGGTAATTGGTTGTTCTGGCGATAGTAGTGATCGATGCTTACTTTCATGGGATAAATAGAATGTATGTCAATTTTTTTGTATTGTTGTGATATCAATCGATGGTTCTGATATAATGTAATACAGAAGACCCAGCACTCGGGCATATAAGTCTTACGTGAATAAAATAGATATACATTATTCTTTCATACCTACGGGTGTAATACTGGCTGGTCCAGGGCAATACACTTATGTCGCCTGGGGCTGTATTCCATGGCTACTCATGCAATAAAGCCTCGTGACGTCACGGCGTCAACATAATCTCTATTTCATCGGTAAAATTTTAACCCTTTTTCACAAATATGACTCGTTTTACTATAAAAGATGTAAACAAAGGAATTTGTTTAGAAAATATCACGTAATTTTTCATGTATGGAAAATATTTTATAGAAAAATATTTTTATAGAAAAATACTCGGCAAGCCTCGGGTATTACTACATTTTGTGACCCTCGGGTAGAATATCCTTATCCTTCATATCCACTTATAAAAATGTTACAAGTTGTCGTTGTATGATTTATTTCTTAACTTAATAATCGACAATGTCTTAAAATATATAATTCTTTGACTTACATTTGTTTGAACACTGACTTCGTTTGGTTTATGTTAAACGTTCTATAGTAACACCCAGGGTCATGTATTGACGGCCTTTTATGTGTGCAAGGTGTTGCAGTGTTGTGAATATTTTGGAAGACTGTGGTAAATTGGAGTGTGACTCTGTGCAATAGAGGAACTCCGGACAAGTTGATCCCACCATTTATTAACCCACATTTTGGCATACACTGACCTACTTTCATATCTGTCTAGAGTGATTGTTTGTTTATATGAGTTTGTTTACGGCCTATCGAGAGCTAAGAATATTTGAGATACTATTTTAACTATTAAAATATGAGTATATATGGTGTCTCGATGACTTATACAATGCGTAAATGCTATTATATTAAATGTATAATATATTATTCTTTAAGAAAAAAAATATTAACATCTGAAGGCGATTAAATGATAACGTCTTATTTGAAAGCTAAATGAGAAGTATTTAATCAGGTATTAGTGGCCTACGGTTTTATTATACTTCCCTGGTGTAAATGTGAGCTATATATGGGTTAGTGAGATGATCTTCAGAAATAGGTCAACCTTTCTAGGATCACGTGACCTACACACATCTAATGAAGATAGGTTAATCATGAGCCATGAAATATAGATCAACGCAACACATACACGCAAAAAACGTCGGTTGTCGGGGTCATTGATATTATATCGTGTGGAAACAGTAGAAATCATATGGCTCTGTTCCATCTGTATCTATCAGGTATTGAATAACAAAATCTAGCATGATTATTTTAATTAGTCACTGCTAATACTAGTTTTGCATTGCGACATTGGTATATGACATACATTGTATAAGCAAATATATGTTTTGCTGTAAGTTTAGAGGTTCATGATTAATTTTCTTTTTCTCTTTTATTTCCAACAATCTAGACATGACCCGTGGAGCATATCAAATAACTCATACCAAGTAAATATAATAACATTTCTAATATTTCGCTTCATGTTGAATTTGCATCTGTTCATTTGGCATTTATATTGGCTATGAATGCCAACTGAAAGACGTTCAATCCTTGAAAAACATAAACTGTTTATATAACGTATAATCCAATGTCATCCTTGTAATTAAACCGTATACTGTCATTCCCAGTAGAAAACTCCTATTGCAGGTGCATTCTGTTCCGTCTCCGAATCTAATTATAACGCACGTATTAGCTAATTACAATTGACCTTTTACAAACAGCAACGTCATCATTGGGCTAAATTAGCTTTTTAAAACAAATGAAAACACCTGTTTCTAATTGAAGCAATACATAATTAATTTGTTAGTATTTGTTAATCTACCCTCAAGGTTAATTGTTTGTTATAGCAACACCTTTGGTTGGTAACGTGTTACAACTGTACGCTTTTTCAGCCATAGTATGTGTGCGGAGATAAAAATAAACAAAGCAAATCCTGTCGTGCGGTTATACATAAGGTAGCAAACGTATATTTAGCACTGAAAGGTCCAGTTTGATGACCATTCCTGAACTTAAAATTTTCCATAGGGAAGCACTACGGAAGTTTAGGAAAACAACTTAAGTTAAGAAGTTTGCCTTAAAATCTGTAATGTTTTTCTTTGGAAAATTTAAAGTTAAAGAATTACTTAAAAGTTCAGGAATGTTCATGACACTGGACCAAGGACATACGAAACTATCACGGTCATAGGGCTTTAACAAAATTTGTTCGAGACACAATATAACATCATACTGAAGAGTTACATCAGCTGTGGATTAGTAAATATCTAAATTATAGTTTGTTGTGTCGGTTTTCATCTTTGTTTATTTGTGTATTTTGTGAATAACTTGTTACTTGTAGCAGCATTAATGTTGATGTTTTGTTTAATATCACCTAGCGTCCTATGAAAACATTAGGTCCTTTAAGAGTTTCTTTTGATCTGAAAATATCTGTATAGGTATATGATGCTAGTGTTCTGTACGTCCAGCAATGTGCTCGATTTATTACTAGAGATCATCCTAGATACTCCAGTGGTTACTATCACTGTCGTTTAACACACCCATAGACTTTGTCATAATGAAACACTGAACAATCACAGACCTGTACCTGGGACTTCATTTGAAGGTAGCAGAGAGCGACGCTCAGCTCCAAAGCCATACCATATACCATTACCCGGTATTCGATTCTTTTGATGTAAAATGAACTACCTGTGTCTTCTGTTGCCTTCAGTTTTGCTATGCCATATTTAATGGTGGATATTAAGACAGCGGTTGCAACCCTTAAAATACCGAGAATGACTAGCGAATAGCATCGAGCAATAATTTTCTTTGAAAAATTAGCAATGCATTTTCATTTAATATTGTTTTATTCTGTAAATGCTATTAACTTTGGGTTCGTTATTTTCTCTCATCATATTTTCCTTAAAGTGCATGTCATTGTAGTTTAAATCATGTGAAGGAAATCGTTACATGCCGCACTGTTCCCGTTTACGCTGGCATATTCCATTTCCAAGTGTATCAATGAATTTATCAATATCAGCTCGCATGCACTATTTACTTCATCTGACAACCGATGTAAAAAGACCTGACATTTTTAAAGAAAAAGTAGTCCCTAGATAATCTGAATCTGAACAAATATCTTTTGCTCATGCCAAAATGCGCATGACCTGTACCATAAATCCATTTTTTGTACTTATAAAGATGTCGATTCATGCAATTATAAACGCCAAAATGTGATTCTGAAGTGTTATCATGATAGTTGTCAGTCGTTACATAAAACTGATACTGAGAAATGTTATAATACCTGACAGTGATGATAAAAAGCATATCCAGTACGTGGAGCCTTGTATTCATCAAGCTATTTGAAATTCTAACGTTAAGTCGAAACAATATGCACGATTAGAATTATGAGATTCGGTTTGGTTTATCATATTGACGTCCTATTAACAGTCATTTCAGAACGGCTTTCCATGGATTTAAAGAAATAAGTAACATGATGGACGCAGGCAAACCTATGCCTTTATAACCATATCTTAATGTTTTTGTAAGATTAATCCATAATCAATTATCATTACAATCCGTGTAAAATGATACATGTATAGACAAGGCGTAGTCAAAATATTTAGGATGCAAAATTGTTTGTTCCATACTTTTTCTTTGCCTTATTCGTCATGGAATCATAACTGAACATCAACTTTTAAAGCACTCTTTTGATCATTGTGAATAAACATTTTGCAATAATGGCGGAATGGTTTCAACGGACAAATGAAACATTGACTGAATGATGGGGTTTACTGTTCCGTTTATCACAGAGTCTGCGACACCATCTTGGGGACAGAGCGCTGTGAAACGAAAAGAATACATTTCAGACTGAGCCACACATTACAGTTACGTAATTTTGAACATGATGCTGTTATTTCTAACCAGACTTGCAGGTGGTAGTATTTATGTCATGCGTTACATCTTTTCGTCACATTTTGTTGCTGTTTATAGTCAAAGCTTGGAAATTACGAATGAGACTTAAAAGACAGTCTTCCCCATTTCCTGACAGAAACTATAAATTTCAGCTCCCATGCTCTCAATAAAGAGCTTCCCTCAGCCATAATTCATTCCGTGTTTTTAAACATGTGGCCGTGAACGGCGACGATTTTCACTGTTACCAATAAGGGTTTGTTTATAACGAACACATTGGAAGCGCTGTGCTACTATACAGTGTTTAACTAAGTGACGGATTATGATATGTATATAGCCGTATAATGACTTTTGGAAAGTGTAAGGACATTTTTGTTCTAAGGTTTAGATCTGATATTGCAGCAAATGTTTCGAAAATTTAATTTTAATGTCAAACGCACATTGACTAGCGACAGGTCAGAAGGAGGGTCTACCGCAAGGAAACAACCTTAAATGTTCGAATAATCTGCTAGATTCCAAATAACAGTTTAGAAATGAATCAACTTGTAATAAATGAAAAAATCATGAAACTTTAAATGGATGTTTGATTAAAACATATTGTTCTTTAACTGCACTTACGGTCGGAGAAGTTATGAAAAGTCATTGCTTATGTCAATTGAATGGAGTCGTTATAAGGATATGTATTTGAATCAGACTAAAACAAATTAACATTATAAGGTCATAATACCTAACTCTAAACAGCTTTATAATGATAATATAAAAACTCCTCACTTAAGAGCAACATGTTTAGATAAGAGAATTTTTGACACAATGACCTTGACATGTGACCCACTGTCACTAACCTGTTATTAATTAGCTATAGTCCTCATCACCTTGATTCATAATGTGATAAGAGAAGTAAAATTCAAACTTAATATTTGAACTTATAACATTTACCCCTTTCCGTCAACTTCTTGTTTTGTTGTAAATAACAAAGTCTTCATTGTTTTATTGTTAAAACGAAAATGGTTATGGGGCAGCTATTTTTAATCGGATTAGACCAAAATGTACATAGAAAATTCAATATGACATAGCAATAGTCTTCTAGCTTCTATTCAAAGCTATTCCCCTGTACAATAGAAAGCAAAGGACAGGGGAAAGAATAATCTGATTGCGGGACCCTACTCACGCTAAAAAGACTAAAACGCAGGAGAACAACAGCATTTTATCGTTTGAAGTGATATTTAAATTGTGTTTTCGGTAGTCTGTGGTATGTTACTTTACTGTGGAGATGTTTTTTGTTCTTTAGAGTTCTTCATCCGTCCAACCGCCGATTAGCAGGCCAAAACATAGTTAAAACACCAAGGAACATCGCCTCGAAATCAGAGATATCATCTAAATACTGAAAACATTAGTGAAGATTTTATAAGATTGATAATGTATCAATTGATAACTTATCTAGATCTTCGCTGAAAATGTGTTGGTTTTTAAACCAAAACAAACAAATGAAAATGGCTGTTATTAGAACGCGTAGCCTAATAAACTAAATAAACCACGCTATGCTTTAGGAGTAAGGACATGTCTTACAAACTTTGACATCGGACGATAACATATTAAAGATCCTGGTACACGTGTACTTACCCAGCGGTCTGTGTACACTATCATTAGTAGTACAGATTTTATTAAAACTATATTGTCTAAAGCCAGCACTCATTGTAGATCACGGCTGAAGATTTCGATTTTCTGACGAAGAAATTTAAACATCAATTTCGTGTCAATCCATTATATTTAATACCGCTGTATTTGAAATTTGGGTAATACAAGCATCATTTACTGTAATAACTTATCTATTCTATATACCCATATCTTTTGTGTTATGGCATTTAAATACATGTACTGAAACTAGAAGTGATCGATGTAACTGAACAGTAAAGCATTTTAAAATATTTTAGCGTGTCGGTGGTAATAGGTATTTATTACGAAGCAAACAACAGTTAATTACTTTCAAACATAAAAATTAAGGATTTAATTCCGTTTAAAAGATTTCTTGTTTGCTTTGAGCGCATTGTCTTGCCTAGCACACGCTAAGTGTACACGTGTTCAATAACTTGCTAGTCGTTCACGCACTGTGTTCGTTTATATTCCAGTTTAAACTACTGGCATTACATAGATGTACATGTTATCCCACATCAATGACATATTTATACATATATAAAATTAAATGTAATAATAATAGCAATGTTGTAAATTTGTATGTATTGTTAATAACTAGTGTAATGTTCATATTTGTATTCATACGTTTAGGTCGCCAATTAATTTTTCGGACAGCTTTATCTTGTATATAACAGTCAACTGATCAACATGACATGCTATCCTATCAAGAAGAACTCGTTATTGACCAAGGGCTTTTAAAATATTCATAAAGTTAGAAATTTTATTGTCAAGACTGGATTGCTAGGAAGTGATCATTAATATAATCAACGATATATATCTGTTGATTGATTTAAGGGACGATTGTATCGCTTTTATTGTACAGACATTTCTGCTTGTGAAATTTACATCTGTGACAAGGGATAGAAGTAGTGTAATGTAGTAGTGTTATTTTACTACTTTTATTTTGTATACGTTATATTTTAGTGCGCGTTCGCGTATGGTCCGTGTAGCGATAGTCGCGGGTCGCGGATACGCAATGCGACAAGATCGTTGGCGCGCGCGCGGAAAAGGCACGTGTAAGTGAGAGCGATGAGTTATGTGAATGTGACGTAATGTGTATGTCAATCATATTTGTGTCCTTATATGGTATTAGTCTATTGTCTACGTCGAGTGAATGTTGGGTAGTTTATCTGGGGTATTGGTCACTTGGGGTTTGGATGACCAAGAGGCAACATCGATCTCTAGTAGATGAACTGATTGCAGACTCATAGGAAATTAGCCCAATACATAATTGTAAGTACCTGTATGTAGTTTAAATATTATTATCATAATATAATATAATATCTATTTAATATATTTGATTATGGTAATCGTTTATTTAAAAGTAACTTATCATTTTTGGAATTTCGATAAATTTTAATATCGGGCATAATTATTCAGACGGAGAGTGATTTCGATGGTATTCGTATTGTTTTAATTAATTGTATTGTTTTATTATTTCAACAGTATAAAACGAGTGGTTTGAGCTCGTCGGACGACGGTCCGGTGAAACCCTCTTCACACTGAAGAGGTGGGTATTTTTATATATGCTATAGTTATGTAATAGTTGCCATCTATACATATAGATGTTGTTAATTGCTATTATATATGTTCTGATAACGAACTGGTTAACTATCCGTTAGAACATGTAAAGTAATATTGAACATATGAGTATAGCCGTATAATTGTATGTATATAGATAACTGTATATTAAATGGTAATATGATGTAATTCATGTTACAGGGTATTATTTTAACGAATAAATGAAGTGAACCCGACAACAGCATTGGTGTCTTCCTTGAAACCATAGCTACTACAGTAATGCTATCAAAATAAATTAATTTGATTTCTGATATTTAGTGTACCTAACGAAGGAGGGGTATCACTTTGGGCCGTTTTACGCCAACTCATTGATAAGCAAAAATATTTTGCATGAAGATACAATAGGGTCAACTGCATATTGTATGCTAATCAGAATATTCGATTTTTTCTGCTCTCATGGTAATTGTAGGGGTCAAAGGGTGAAAATTCACGTTTTCATTGTTTAAGTCCTAATTAACTAAATATTAGAATAGAGATAACTTTTTTTGCAGGTTTTGCCTGTAAATATTGGGTTTGTGAAGTTCAGTTCAGAAAAATCATGAAAAATTCGAAAAGTAGGTCACAGTGACCTTGTTAAGTATTTATTCTATTGGTATAAAACTGCATATGGATCTTGACATAACCTGCTTTAGATGCTTTAGATGATTACATACTAGGGTCACATTGGCTAGGTCACGTGCATAAATTAGGTCATATTCAATGAATGGTATCTTCTGTCCACTAAGCATATGCTGTTTTCCCATGTTTAAAGTATGATTTTAAATTAATTAGACTTGTTTTATGATCTTGATTTCAAGCAACGCCTTCACTGAGGTAGCATGTTAGTATTATGCCTGCTGCCCCACTGCATGATTGTGAAAGGCGACTAAATTTGGAATCTTAATTTCATGGTAATAGTTTACATTTTCATAGCTTCAGAGTGGTATTTAGGTTCTGTAATGATCTGGGTAAGATAATGGCAGTGATACCCCTCGTTTTACTGAAGAATACCGATCAAAAAAGCTGCTCTGCATCATTCCACAAACCATAGTCTCTACTAGGCTTAACGCATTACTAACATGTCGGATCTTTTATGAATGCGGTGTGTTTCATGGATGTATGTATGTATGTATGTATGTATGTATGTATGTATGTATGTATGGTTGCATGTATGTATGTATGACCTTCTATAAAGTTAAATTGTGACAGGACTCCAAAGAGAATAAATCTACTAGTTATTCGTTTGTTTGATTAAATTAACGTCCAATTAACAGCCAGTGTCATGTAAGGACGGCCCTCTATGCATGCGGTGATTAGCGTGTTTTAGGAGACTGCGGTATCTTCTTGCCCTTTTAATAGTGCTATATCTCTGAAACATGTCACCAAATACACCAAGCAACACACTCCAATCAAAAGAAAATATCCAATAAATAATTAGACAAAACAGTATATGTTCTTTGTCTTGGATTTTTAGACAGACGATAGCTTTTTCAGAGCTGACATCACTCAAGCGTATGCACCTGTTGTTACCTTGTTATCTTACGTCGGTATTCCGTGGACAGACTGTGACTGATATGTAATCATCAAGAATGTCATTCCATGGATGCCGAGGGGAATTTTGTCTGTGTTTCTGTAAATACCACAGAGACAAATCACTTATATACAAGCCTTGATTTATAATTCTGCTAGGCGTCACTGTCGTTTGGAAGTCCAGGTATGACAACAAGTCTGGCTTTAATTATAAGTGCACTCTAGCTCATCTCCTCAGTATAGTGGTAACAGGGAGATTAGACCAGTGTTGTCAGAATTAGATTATCAATGTTTTTTGTAGGCCTGTGATGGACCTGATAGTCTAGTGTATATACAAAATCTTAAATGAGTGCTCATTTCATATGAGATTTTATAGAATCTCGATGTCTTGATATTTTTAAATAGAGTTTTCATAAATAGGTTATTACTAAGCCGTAAAATGTTATTATACATTATATGTTAATCACATAATTAATTGTTATTAATCATGTTTGCCAAAAGCTGATCCAAAAAAATACAACTTCGAAGACTCGTTTCGTAAAATCTTAAAATAAGCTCTCCTTAATAATGTATTCATTTATTTTTATACATATATCAACTCTTGATCAACGAAGGCACGTCACCTTATAAAAAGTATGTTATAAAAGGAAACTCTATTCGTCAAAGAATCAAATTAAATTCTGAATATGATGACATGATTCTAGTACATAATGTTTTGTTGAAACAGACCTTCTACGCTCTGCTGATTTTAATATTGAATAATGCATATTTTTCCTATTTCGGTTATTTGGAGATTTTCTTTATTTCAATAACTCGTGTTTTTGTTTAAGCTGATTTTATTATAATGAATTTTTGTCCCGTATGGATAATTTGGATGTTGTTTTTTATTGTAATACCAAGCTTATTTTGTATTTATGCTGATTTTACTATAACGCATGTTCGTCCTGTATGGATAAAAAAGATAATCTTTTTTTTCATTTCATTACCAATTCTTGTTTGCATTTAAGATATAAAGCATTCCGGATCTCTTTCGATTTGACTGGTTAGATCCATATGCTATGGAAAGGAGACATGCGACCAAATGAGGAAACTGATCACGTGAAATGCCAAATATACGTTATCATACAGAATGAATAAACATATTACTTCAAGTACACTGACCTTTCTGGCAGATGGTCCAGTGATCGATGCATCACATAGCCTTAGGAGTAATTGTGTATTTCACATCAATACAATAGATTCCAACATACTACAATAACTTACATAACATAACATATGCATGTCTAGATCACAGGGGGTTTGATGACATTTCAAGATGTTTTGATAAATAATGAAGTATTGTTTTGTCGTCTAAGTCGCCAAACATGCTTGATGTAATCAGCTACTTATATATTATTCATTTTCAATTGTCATTGTCGTTCCTAGCACCAACCTCTAGTGTTATATGGGTATAAAGAACCTTAGAGTTGTATGAGAATTGTTTTATTGAGGGTTGTGTTTCCTAATCCATTAGTGTGTTATTCATTTCAATGTATACGTTACTTTGGTAACCATGTGTATATTCAACTAAAATCTCAAATTGTTTCTTTCCTTTTGAAATAAATTTTTATCGTCTGCCTCTTATGGTCTGTAATCTAGCGATCATCTTCATCTCCATGAATGAAAGAATGGTTCCTGACTAAAATGAAACCAATATTCGAAAAAGGGATATTAGAGTTCTTATATCAAGTATCAAAGACAAATAACTCGTCTGTAATCTTGTTTAAAAGTCGTGTTTCCGCCCCGAGATTCATTTCTCAGAACATTTATTTTGAAAGTGAGATAGATAGCCCGCCTGTAGATCTAGATCTCTCATTATTCATCAGTGACGTAGGAGGTTTCCCGCTATCACATGAAGACACACCGCAAACATACCGCAGGCTCCCTCAACATGCAAATAAAAACACAAAAAGACGAATCACGATCATATTACATGCTTCTTTAACATACAAACAAGTACACATCATATTATACATGACACATAAACAGATACCGTCCATAAATGGCATTAACGATTTCACCAATTTTTATCCATACATTTATTGATTACAAGCTTATATAAAAAATCATTTAAGTGCCAGTATCGCTATTTCGAAATTATATTATTGTGTCATAAATCATTTTAAATCCATAATCACAAATTCTAAATAACGACGATTACTTTGTAGCATTCTCATTCGTTTACGCTTACGCACAGTCAACCGTACAGACATGCCTTTACACAGGGGACATATCAGACGCGCCCAGCCATGCATACATTCCGATAATTAATTCATTGATCGAGTTTTACATATCAATAGTTCGTCTCGTGGGAGGAGGATTTAAGTGCTAGTATCGAGTTTGACTTCCATCTATAAAAACAAATCACCGAATACTAAAACAAATGCCATACAAACGTATGAAGGAATCAGATGGTTATAATAACATAATGAACCAGTCCCATAAATCCGGAACACCGCATACCGACATGAAAGCATCTCTATAGGAGCCTCGTCGACTCTGTTGACATGGTATTACAGAAATTATTTGTATTTCCCATTAACCCTGCTGCAATTAACTAGAATAGATTGACTCGCTCGCGTGCCTTATTCCCATTCAGACTCTCATGTAAGATTATGTAAATAGATGAAGTATGTGTCCATGAGTACTTTTGTGTTTCTTGTAGGATTCTTTGTTGTGGTAGAGTGCTCGAATGTCTTTCCCATCTCGCCCAAATCCCTGCTTTTTATGATAAGTTGTTGAGTGACTATTCCTGCCATATGTTCTTAAGCGTTACTGTTGTTTTACGGAATCCATCAACTAAAATGCACATAGTGTAGTGTGCTGTCTTACGCCTGTTGTCTTCTTATGTTATTTTTTGGGGGCACTTAGTTTTTCTTTAACCTGATTCTATAAATTTGTGTGTTTAGTATTTAACATGACGATTAACCGAAGTCACACAGCATTCGCCTAAACTACATGTTTGATTTGGTTTATATTCACGTCCTATCAACAGTCATGGTCATCAAAGGACGGCCTCTCGTGTATACGGTGTCTTGCGGGTGTGAATTTTGTTCTTTGGGAAACTGTGGTATATTCTTGATAAGTCTTCTTGTATAGTAAAACGCTTGCCATTTTTATAGTGCTTTATAAGATTTTCTGTAATATACTTACCGGTATATTTTTATGAGGCATTACTGTACTGTATGCACGTTTCCGCTATCACAATAGGACACGGAACTACTTGTTTAATATATAAAAACACAAGTAAACACTGCACACGTGTACGTCACATACTATGTAATATGTCCTGAAGTGACGTAATTGTATATAGCATGCTCAACAATATAAAACAGGTTTAGCTAAGAACTGAAATTACATAACAAAATTAAATGACTACAACACAATCTACGTAATTGTTATACATGATTACGTTAACTCCGATAGCCTATGTATCACTGATTATGCTTACGGTCACATGTAATTATAACTCGCGGCTGATTTATTGATTTCACCGAGCATTTTATTTTTCCCCGTCTTAGTGTTATAAATTGGCTTCAACAGCGTCAGTTACAGTTAAGTAAAAAAAACTTATTCAATAGGTCTAATTAACGTACCACGTGATAACGGATACTGCTTGTACTGGACAAGTGCTTCTATTGGTGATGGAATGACGTCAAAAGATGATATTCCGCGTTGACGTCATATTAGCGGAAAGATTACGAAGAGTTACGTTCCATCACCACTGGAGATACTAGTCCCGCACAGACGTTATGGGGTATCACGTGGTACATAAATTAATGCCATAATCACATATGACGTCATACTTTTATTGCCCGGTGGAATGTTACTCATCTGTGACAATTCCATCGTGTTTAGTAAATTTAATAGAAAACATATCGGTTAATTTACTTAATGTCAATATTAATAAAAATATAATTTGATATTTACAAAAACAATAGCCAGCCATGCCGGTATTATTGAATATTCATCCTTTCAAAATTGTTCTTTTCAGATAATGACGACTGAAAATGGTCATAATGATATTGCAAAGCTAAATTATTTATAATAATTTAATTTTCAAAACGAATAAATCGGCTATGTTACGTTTTCCATACGATGCATCTTTTCCATTTGTGATCAATACAATTTATTTGTTTTGTTATAACAAATTGTTCCGACAGGTATAAACTACAAACATTTGGGGCAAAATCATTCAATTAGAGCACCAAGATGATATGTATCTGTATATGTTATTACTTTTACAGACGTCACATCCTCGCTAAAGAAACAATTTGCTTTAAAGATACCAATTAGTAAATTGTTTTCCATCAATTTTTTTAATTGGTTGGTTGATTGATTAGATTAACATCAGCGTCATTTAGGACGGTATTCCGTGTATACAGTGTGTTGGGTCTATGGAGTGAGTGCGTGTTTTGGAGACTGCAGTTTGTTGTTAGGACGGTATTACGTGTATACAGTGTGTTGGGTCTATGGAGTGAGTGCGTGTTTTGGAGACTGCAGTATGTTGTTAGGACGGTATTCCGTGTATACAGTGTGTTGGGTCTATGGAGTGAGTCAGTGCGTGTTTGGAGACTGCAGTTTGTTGTTAGGACGGTATTCCGTGTATACAGTGTGTTGGGTCTATGGAGTGAGTCAGTGCGTGTTTGGAGACTGCAGTTTGTTGTTAGGACGGTATTCCGTGTATACAGTGTGTTGGGTCTATGGAGTGAGTGCGTGTTTTGGAGATTGCAGTATGTTGTTAGGACGGTATTCCGTGTATACAGTGTGTGTTGGGTCTATGGAGTGAGTCAGTGCGTGTTTGGAGACTGCAGTTTGTTGTTAGGACGGTATTCCGTGTATACAGTGTGTTGGGTCTATGGAGTGAGTCAGTGCGTGTTTGGAGACTGCAGTTTGTTGTTAGGACGGTATTCCGTGTATACAGTGTGTTGGGTCTATGGAGTGAGTCAGTGCGTGTTTGGAGACTGCAGTTTGTTGTTAGGACGGTATTCCGTGTATACAGTGTGTTGGGTCTATGGAGTGAGTGCGTGTTTTGGAGATTGCAGTATGTTGTTAGGACGGTATAAGTGTATACAGTTTGTTGGGTCTATGGAGTGAGTGCGTGTTTTGGAGACTGCAGTATGTTGTTAGGACGGTATTACGTGTATACAGTGTGTTGGGTCTATGGAGTGAGTGTGTGTTTTGGAGACTGCAGTATGTTGTTAGGAGGTATTCCGTGTATACAGTGTGTTGTTTCTATGGAGTGAGTGAGTGTTTTGGAGACTGCAGTATGTTCTTACTGCACGTAAATGGTATAGCTATACCACAGGTGTTCGTTTCTAATATAAATATAAGTATAATACTGGGTCAAGGTCTATAACTCGGCCGGCCATACAACACTACCCAATTTAAAAAAAAGTATGATTTTTAACCAATCGTATAGGATATGACAATAGGAATTCTCTCAGTCGACAGCCAGATAATTTATCTTTAATTTGGTATATGATACAATATATATCATGCCGTATAAATGTCAATAGGTATCCAGAAACATCGGAAAACAGCCAGATTTCAACTGGTCGGACACTGTGGTGTCCTCAGATAAACACGCCAGGGCTCTAATGGGTAGCTCAAAAACCACTGCATGTAAACACTTCAGCGTCATAAGAATGAAAGTTTGGTAGAAAACAAACTTACCGGTTAGTAAATCCATGTATAAATACCATCCATTTGCCTAACGTAGCCCTTTGAAATTTCCGATTATAAAATTTATGTCTCTAGCCGCCATGTAAGTATGTGTGCAGTAGATTTGTTTTGTCGGCGTTGATTGGCTCTCGAAAATTAATTGACCAATCAACGCCGAGAAAAAATGTACTACACACATATCAACATGGCGGCTAGAGACACACATTTTTTCAATTGGAAATTTCAAAAGGCTGCATTGAGCAAATGTATGGTATATAGATAAACACTAACATACCGGTAAGTTTGTTTTTTACCAAACCTATGAATTCGAAGCTGAAGTGTTTACATGCAGTGGTTTTTGAGCTACCCATTAGAGCTCTGGCGTGTTTATCTGAGGACACCACAGTGTCTGACCAGTTGAAATCTGGCTGTTTTCTGATGTTTCTGGATACCTAGTGACATTTATACGGCATGATATATATTGTATCATATACCAAATTAAAGATAAATTATCTGGCTGTCGATTGAGAGTATTCCTATTGTCATATCCTATACGATTGGTTAATAATCATACTTTTTCTAAAATTGGGTATTGTTATATGGCCGGCGGAGTTATAGACTTTGACCCAGTATTATACTTATACTTATATTAGAAACGAACACCTGTGGCTATACAATGTATCAGTACCAGTGCCTTTTGTCAGATTTTGTGTTCATAGTTAGATATATTCTATTCTCATCGTCTCTATTTATCAATATTAGATATGATCTGATTTTTCCATTGCCTAATATGTACATAGTCACGTAGGGTTCTACAAATATAGCATATTTCCGTTTTAAGAAACGCCGAGTTAATACACTGTATATCTTTTGTAACGTCATTTCTCAAACGTTTAGTTCTTCAGGGTGGCGTTTTAAGGTCATAAGTCTTTTTGTAATTAAAACCTATCTATGTTTTGTTATTTGTCAAAGGAACTACATATCTAAAATGAAATAAGGATCTTCAATTCGGTCTATATAGTGTTATACCACCTTGGTAGAATCAACAATCACGACCTCGGAGTACGCCTTAGGTCATTAATTAATTCTACCAAGGCAACAAAACACCATATGGACTTCAACAAGGATCCATAATTGATAACTATCGTTACGCTTTATATCACTGTTGGCAATTGATCCGTGCTACACTTAATTTTGACATAATAACAACCACATGATAATATATAATTGATTGCATCAATAATCGACAAATATTTCGAAAACTAAAAGTTGAAGACACGAATCAAGCAACATACCAGTGGTTCATCTCAGTATGCTTATTTTTTATGTTTTGTGATTTTACCATGGTTTCCTTTATAAACAAATAAACTGTGATTTACATCTCCAAACATCATTTACTATCGGTTCATTCAATTTCATTTGCATGTATTTTGGGGCCATACATCTTAAAATGTTTTATCAAATTTTCTCCAGTATATTAGGAAGAGTAACCGTTTAATTGTTGACTATCGAATTAGCATTACTTTGAAACAGGTGGAGGTAGTTTGCTCCGATATTGATAACGCCAATTTACACTGTATAAAGATCACTACCACACAGTATTGTTTTTATTCCTCCAGTATTGTAAGAGGAGTAGTCATAAGTGTTTGGTAGCGAAGGAGGACTTTGAAACAGGTGGATGGATTTTACTCCAATATAGATTACGCTCATTTACATTGTAAGATCAGTGACATAAAGTTTCGTTGAGACCATCTTGTAGTACGAGTTGTATTCGGTCGATCATACTGTCTAGATACAGTTGGACAACTTGCTGGAATCCAGTGTATCCCCTCTCTGCTTTATGGGGGTTATCATTATCTCGTCATTAGATGTAGTTAATTCTACAGTAAAAACACGGATTCCATATCTAAGAATCTGTGCCAGTCAGCGGTGGTAAAGCTATATTTACGGAAACAGGCAATTTCACTCAGTCATGCCACTTGCCATTTCCCCTTCCCGTTCTAATTTATTGGTATTTTCCAATTCAGCCAGCATAACATCTCTCATGAAATGAGCTTGTCGTAACAGTACATGAGTTATGTTATTTTGGCGTTCGTACGTACACGCGTACTTTCGAAAAGAACCACAAGTGTAGTTTTTGTACATTGATCTCGTCCTGACGAAAACCGTCATTTGGAAAATATGTTCAAAGTAAAAAGTACTAATTAAGGTTAACAGAGCAAACATAAGTATGGTTGACTGAGCATAAGTATGGTTGACTGAGCATGTTGATGTTCAATTATATTTAAATTATATTTTGTGAGAACCATTCATGCGATGCGAAAATATTTTAGTTCTTAATTTCATTTCCCGTTGATAGCTAAAATGGCATAAGTGATGATTTTCAGTCAAAGTTGTCGATCATTATGACATGCGATCATCTTTCCCGATGCATATTTATTCTATCTTAAGCTTGAGAAGCTAAACCATTCGATAGTGTAACCTTACTTAAAGAGACCGCCAAAGATACCGTGCAACTTACCCAACGCAGTTATATTACATTGAACACACAATCCGGCCGACTTATGTCTAAACTACACCCAAAGGAAAACATAAACGAGTACGTAAATCATACCATTACACTTGGCATTTAAAAACACTTTCAGTTAGTCATATTTTTCAAATGCAATTTCGGTAATGAAAGGAAATTTGTCAATGACAGACCACAGACGGTCTTATCCCACATGATCAAGAGTTCACTTTGCTTTCGGCCAAATGATAAGGTCGTGTTTTAACCACCAGCATCACATCATAAAAAGATAAAACGATTGACTTCAGAATCACTCAAGCTTCATATGTGTCCCTTACGTCGCTGGCGTTCTTTGTGATATATGGTTAAATAAGTCCTGGCTTATTGATTTTTCTCTTCACACTGATGTTGAATTTCGTACTCATTATGTCTTTAAATGTATTATTACTGTCAGGTTAACACAGACATTATCTACTTTGTCTCTGGAACTTTGAGTACCATGCGGCTTCCTCTCCCTCTGACTTAACAATTAATGTTCGGTAAATATGTCATTTCCTGAAATCGATAGTAGTTATAGTAGTTTAAAGTGTCCCGTCTTTTATAGTTCAAGTGCTTTTGTATGTCCTAACTGCCAGCCTTGGAACTTTGCCAGGAAAAAAACAGATTAATTTCTGAAGATGATTTCTCTGGTTAGAAACCATTAAATATTCCGATAATGGTCATTAATTCTTGGATATATGGATCTAAACTCTCAAAAAGAAATAAAGTGAAATACTTCATATTCAAGCATCAATGTAACTTTCAGGAAAAGGGCATCCTTTCTAACCAACAAAATAAAGGTACAAGGGATGTTCCCCAATTGAAACGTTAAGTAGTGGAAGAATTACCTTGAATTCATACTTATAATAAATACATGTATTTATATCTGACTCTGAAAAAAAATAAAACGTCTGAAAAGCTATAGTGATTCTGGTACTAATGTGTTTCAATTAAATGTAATAGAACAGATACAGATTTAATGCGCAGTAGGTTGATGATGTTCTAAAGACGTGCTACCAATTAATCCCAACTTTTTTTTAGAATTTCTTAGAACTGAGGCACGTACCAATCGTATGCCACGACATGATTTAAATTAGCTATGCGATCATTTAAGCATGAAGCTATCTTTTATAGCATATTGTACCGATATGTAGAGATGTCCGCGGGCAAGCTACCGTGCTAGACATAGCAATTTTACTAACCTCCCCTATGACCAACAATGTTTAACCATGCTTCATTGAGAAAAACACGAACGTCTGGCACTATAAATATATCCCCTTCAATTGTTAATATAGGTTGTAATACGTGGACAATGATGTAGGCATAGAATAACGAGGTTAGGAAGGTCCGCCATGTATACGCGTGTTTTTCGTGTCATCATGCAACAAGTGCGTGAATGTCTGTACACCTTTCGTATTGTTTTCACGCTAACCTGAATAATGTAATGGTTATCGCGACAGACAGAAATAAAACTACCACACTTGAGCGAGATTAAATTGGCACATAAATCATAGTAAACGTTTCACACGAGTCCAGACAAAATGAATTGTTCTTTTAGCCACGTATATCTTGCTGTCAGAATTGTAGCATTGATATATATAAACGTTTGTCAACACAGAACGAAAATCGATATTATCATTCAGAAACGTTTCCATTAATTTTTTTCATTAGAAATATTCTATCGCTATCAACAGATTGATACAGAGTTAAATCAACATGTTAAAGCCTCTTTAAAGAATGTTAATTTTCCCACTCCAAGCCAATGTCAAAAAGACTTTATTTTTTAAATTGCTTAATATATTCTTATTTTATATTTTACATTCCTAATTACATTACCCTTATAGATTATATAAGAGTTTCAATGACATCTGCGCTAATAAATCCTTATTTACAGTTTTTCGTTTTGGCGCTAAAATCTGACTGCAGTCGTAAGTAGGTCAGCAGAAACATCTTAGAGATAACTTACAGAATACCTAGTATTTTAATTAAATGAAAATTAAAAGCAAAATTGATCAATTAGATTTTTACAGAATTAAAGTGTAGCCCTTTAGCATCATGGCAAATACAAGCTTGTGTAAATCTTTTAATTTGAAAGTTAATTAAACCAAGATAAAATCAATAGGAGACCCAAGCATAATGAGCGTATTTAGTCAAAGTTTTGTTTCAACGAAGCAATTAAAATAATAACCCAAGCATGTTCGACCGAATATTTATACCCACATGAATACATTGTAACGATATTAAAAAAAAACAATTTCTAATTAATCAATTAGCGCATAAGCTGCTTTAGTTCTGTATTAGGAAAATGCTGACTTAAAACGTATTCCGATTTCATATACATTTGAACCGTTATAACTTTTACATTGCATATCACCTTCCCATATCGCTATACATAAACCTATACATGCTGATAAATATGATTATTTGCATAAAAGAAAACTGACAACCAGCTAGTTCAGTTAGTAATTTGTTTTTCTTTATCAAGACCTGTAATCATAATAAATAATTTTAGTCGATGTTTAGTTGAATCCAGTCTACCATCACAATACGTAATTCTAAGGAAGGGAAATGACAACCAGCTAGTTCAGTTAGTAATTTTTTCGCAAGACTTTTAATAAATATATATAATTTTAGTCAATTCTTAACTGAATCCAGTCTATCATCACAATACGTAATTATCTAAGGAAGTGAAATAATACATATATGTACCTTTACCATTTATCCCCTATATCAGTACATTTGTATTTAGAAATAAGGTTTGATACCTAAGTACATGGCTATTTGCCGACGCCCGTATCGTACTAGTTGCCTCAATAGAGACGTTAGTTAGGACGTACTGGTGGTGAGGAGTACCCGGTATAAGTGTTTATTTCACAACCATCCATCAACGTGAGTGATGGTGATGGTATTTTTGGCGTTATATGTATAGATACTAAATATTTCCTCGCGATCACTTTGTTATTTCAATATTTCCCTCGACAAATTTGCGCCACGACCCATGATGAACGACGTTGTCATACTGGAAGTTTTTGGGTTGTTTTTTGTTTTGTTCTAAATTACCATTGTCTAAAGGTTCTTCACCAAAATTACCGTACTCAAACCAATAAGCGCCGCACTTTTTTGAGGCCCCAATATTACTTTACTCGAATTAATATTAAATTAAAACTGCGCAAATTTTGGCAATACGTTTATGAAAGTTTAGTCAAATTTGATCCTATTATGCGCCCTATCATTTTTTTAATTATATTTTGGGTCGAATACGCATTATATCTTCTATATTCAATAAACATTCATAAATCTTCAGTTCGTTTAAAAGAAATAATTTTCTCTAACTATTTTAGTTCTATTTAACGGCATTTGGTTGTTTAAGATTAACACCTATCGACAGCTACGGTCATTTAGGGCAAAAGTTAATAACAAATAACAACAGTGATATTAGTTTTAAAACATATAAAAGTAAAGGTAGGTAAGTACTCGTCATCATTTAATATTGAATAACGTGAACAATTAAAGTATATTACGAGAATATTCATAATAACTCTGCAGTTCAGCCTTAGCATAGTCAACCTTTTCACACTAAGCATATACATGTATGCACCCTCTCCAGAACACCCGGTACCTTTGTTTTGTATCACAAACCTCGTTAAATGACCCTGCATGCTGGTAATAAGACGTTAAAACAAATCGAAAATGCTGCTTAATTGATTTTCTAAAGTACATAAATAGTTTTTCTTTTTAAACTTAATGATTCCCTACGTCTTCTATTCAACTGCCCTTTAATAACAAGTATTGCCAAGCTTAACCTTTAAAACGACAGAAGAAACTACCAAAGTAGCCATACGACCTTTAGTACGATAGCGGATATGTATCATTAGTTGGGTATCTGGGTCCATCCTCTATGGGATGCCATGTTTGAGATATTTCTGATTGTATGTACATTCGAACCCGTTGATATCGAAATCCTAAGGGAATGGGAAATCCCTTCAAAATATTAAGATGTCAGTATAATAAAGGAGAAAAGTATTGATATGTTTGAGCAGGGGTTACAATTCATTTCAAATTAAGAAGTATTTCAATATATCCGATTTTAAAATTAAGCAGTATTTCAATATATCCGATTTTAAAATTAAGCAGTATTTCAATATATCCGATTTTAAAATTAAGCAGTATTTCAATATATCCGATTTCAAATTAAGCAGTATTTCAATATATCCGATTTCAAATTAAGCAGTATTTCAATATATCCGATTTCAAATTAAGCAGTATTTCAATATATCCGATTTTAAAATTAAGCAGTATTTCAATATATCCGATTTCAAATTAAGCAGTATTTCAATATATCCGATTTCAAATAAGCATAAATTCAATATATCAAAATAGCAGTTTTCACAGTATCCAATATATCCGTTTCAAATTAAGCAGTATATCCGATTTCAAATTAAGCATATTTCAATATATCCGATTTCAAATTAATTAAGTTATACCGTATGTCGATAGATATTTTAACATAAATTCGAATTTTACCAAATTTAAATTAAAGTATAATTCATAGTTCAGATTTTTTTTTAAATAAATATCATATACTTTTAGTACCATTTCCCATTTTAACTAGAATATATTCCAACAATACGGACACTATGAATACATGTAGAAGCAATGAATGATCCGTAACAATGACATATGCAAAAACTGATATCGTCAATATACAAATTAAAAATACAAAAGGTTTGGAAATATTGACCTATCTGCTGAGCATCTATTAGTGGATCATTAAAAGAGCAAACAATCGGAGGAATCTGCGATGCAAAACACGGAATAGTTCATCAGATTGTTATAGATTAAAGGTAGATGAAAAACAAACGTCGGTAATCAATATCCCAGAATCGGTCGCTCCCTTCTTACTAACTGGATATTTTGTTTCCCCACGAGACGAACAGCCTGCGAATGGTGATTAATATTATAGGAGGCAAGGCAGAGAATCACTTTTTTCTGTGGTTACGAAACATTGAAAAGCCCGAGGGGACGAAATAATTACTGAAGATAGCTATCAGTTTAACTACATACGTCTGTCCGTTAAAGCCCGGGACGTTCGGTACTGTGTATTTGCTACAAGCAAGCAATGTATTTGTACCTTTTGCTCAAGGTCAGTTCTAGCGTCCAGTTATGTGTTCTGGTATTTCGTTAGATAGACCTTTTCACCACTTATATATGTGAATAAGAAGAAGAATGTGGTCCGGAAATTTCATTAAGGGATGTACACTAACCAAGACACCTCATCGTCTGCACGGAATTGGACCTTTCTGTATTTCTCGCCTTCTCGCTGCCCTGATACCAAAGCTGTAGAGATTTCTGTACCTTTACACAGACACTATTGGTAATGAAATAGTTATTGAAATGTTAACAAGGTCCAATATACGGTGCCCAAGTGGTTAGTGTTAATGTCTCAACTTTACCTACCTAAATAGCCATGTGTGGTACAGAAATATATTTCTTTACGTGAATTTCCAAGTGAAGAAACATTGCATGATGAGAATATGCACACGTCCTCGATTTCTTTTCACAAACCCTTTTAGATTATAACAATCATTACATAAATCAAAATCATTTTCTTAATTGTAGTAGTTCGAGTCTCTTCCACTATATATTTCCGCGTTTAAAGTAAGGCGGCTTCAGGCTACGGTACATTGTAGCTTTGTCATTTAGCTACCGAATATGTATTAAAGACCAAAATAAAAATTTGTTGCAGTAAGAGTATTTGAATTCCTTAATATCTTTGTGACGTTTGTGCAACTAAATCTTTTTACATGATAATAAGAGTAATTGGTCTAAGATTAAAACGTTAAAGGTTTGAAAGGCTAGTAACGTTTTGTAGGCCTTAGGTATCGACTACGATTTGCTTTTGTGGTTTCATACATACGTTTTGACCTTTTCAGATGTACAAGTGTAAAAATCTTATAAAATTACCAGATCTATCCTGGGTGAACCGCGTATTAGATTATCTGATCTCGCCATTGTGGGTTGATAGATAATTTCGATAACGTGTGACTCTCATCAAGTAAAAACGCTGCTCTCTTCTCCATTTTGGCATCATTACTTTTATGAGGTGGTTAAGCTTCCTAGAATTTCCGGTTTATGATCGGCGGAAGGACTTATTGCACGCCATCTAGTGTCAATAATGAGCCTCAAGAGTAAAATCCGGCATGGCTCTATAATATCATGCCAATACCGGAAGTTAACACCATTCATGTTTCTGGGCCCTTGGAGGGGTATCTTATAACAAATATTTTGTTCGTCATTTTACTCATTTTTTCCGAGCGGGGTATTGAATGCGTATCTTCATCAATGTTATTAGGCTTCCTTTAAATTGTGTCATCTTATGTGTTTACTCACATGTGTTTTCGATCTGTCACTGGTACTTATACGCTGACCTTGATAATAATGACAAATGACGTTTTAGGGCTAAATATTTAATCACCATAACAACAGAAGTCACATTTCATTACAAATTAAAAATCTGCCTCAAAATACTTACAAACATACTTACATAGTGGATAGTGAATGTGCACGAATTATCTAGGTCGCAATGCGCTGTATAAAATTTTATTTCATTATAAAATAAAATAAAGACAGATATTTACTAAAAAAATGAATAAAACGTAATCTAATCAACCAACTTATTTATTAGTTTCTATATCAAATAAAGTTAGTTTCAGACGGAGGAAAATTGGGATTTCCCTATAACGATATTTAATATACTACAGGCATTTATTAAAATTTGATTGGTTTATTCGTTAGATTTCCCTATGCAGTGCCCCAATAATAATGATTATCTTTTGTTCTTCGGCTACCATTGTAAAAGTTAATTGCTAAAAATACTCACGATTCTTTTTAATCCATTTACAGTTTGACAATAAAACATACATTTAGTAAAAACTTATCCAGGTCATTCTGTAATCTAGATTATATCTCCTCATTTCCCGCGGTGTCATGACAGGCTTTATAAAACAGGGTTTCCATCACTCGATTTAGAAATCCCTTGACAAATTGAACACGATTTTTACGTTCCCGCGCTCAGGTCTTAAACAATAAATCCATATCTAGGTCAACACGCGCTACATTAGCACACATGTCGTATGTAGTCGGTTTAGTTTTGTAATCTAAGCCAATGGCAGATGAGAATGAACGTGGTGATATATTAGCCACGTAGATGTATTGCTAAGTTATAGTGCCGTAACTTTCATACTGACAAATCAAAAATAGCAGTTCATATGTTATTCACCACCCACGGTTAATACGTTAATTACATTTTCAGAAAGTCTGCATAGATAAATAAGAGTAAAAATTAATTTTGTACGTGCTTCCATTTTTTTTATATTTACGTCTAAAGTGCAGTACATATCGTATGATCGTGAATATAATTTGTGGTCTACGGTTTAGCATAAAAAACAAGATCTTTTACAATAGAAATATATGTTATTTTACTTATGGTTTTCAGGCTTGTTCACGTCTTTCAATGATTGTCATATCTTAACTTATCAAACCTAATAGTTTTCAATAGATTGATGAGGAAACATTAACACGTCTAAATGTTCGCCCAGTTACCCTAATGTTAAATAACAGGGAAACAATAATAATATTAATAAAAAAAATACTCCATTCGCTGGTTTTGTAGCGGAGTTAATCCATGATTTGTAGCGCAGTTAATCCATGTTTTGTAGCGGAGTTAACACATGTTTTGTAGCGGAGTTAACACATGTTTTGTAGCGGAGTTAATCCATGTTTTGTAGCGCAGTTAACACATGTTTTGTAGCGGAGTTAATCCATGTTTTGTAGCGCAGTTAATCCATGTTTTGTTGTGGAGTTAACACATGTTTTGTAGCGGAGTTAATCCATGATTTGTAGCGCAGTTAACACATGTTTTGTAGCAGAGTTAATCCATGTTTTGTAGCGCAGTTAACACATGTTTTGTAGCGGAGTTAATCCATGTTTTGTAGCGCAGTTAACACATGTTTTGTAGCAGAGTTAATCCATGTTTTGTAGCGCAGTTAACACATGTTTTGTAGCAGAGTTAATCCATGTTTTGTTGCGGAGTTACATGTAACACGTGTTTTGTAGCGGAGTTAACGTATTGTTTGTATCGTAATTAACACATGTTTTGTAGCGGAGTTAACACATCATTTGTAGAGGTGTTAACACATGTTTTGTAGCGGAGTTAATCCATGTTTTGTAGCGCAGTTAACACAATGTTTTGTAGCCATGTTTTGTAGCGCAGTTAACACATGTTTTGTAGCAGAGTTAATCCATGTTTTGTAGCGGAGTTAATCCATGTTTTGTAGCGCAGTTAACACATGTTTTGTAGCAGAGTTAATCCATGTTTTGTAGCGCAGTTAACACATGTTTTGTAGCAGAGTTAATCCATGTTTTGTAGCGCAGTTAACACATGTTTTGTAGTAGCGCAGTTTGTACTGTTGAGCGGTTACCAGTTTTGTAGCAGAGTTAATCCATGTTTTGTAGCGCAGTTAACACATGTTTTGTAGCAGAGTTAATCCATGTTTTGTTGTGGAGTTAACACATGTTTTGTAGCGGAGTTAACACATGTTTTGTAGCGGAGTTAACACATGTTTTGTAGCGGAGTTAACACATGTTTTGTAGCGGAGTTAACACATGTTTTGTAGCAGAGTTAATCCATGTTTTGTTGCGGAGTTAACACATGTTTTGTTGCGGAGTTAGCACGTGTTTTGTAGCGGAGTTAACACATCTTTTGTAGCGGAGTTAACACATGTTTTGTAGCGGAGTTACACATGGTTTGTAGCGGAGTTAACACATGTTTTGTAGAGAGGTAACACATTGTTTGTAGCAGAGTTAATACATGTTTTTGAACGGAGTTAACACATTTTTTGTTTTAATTCTGTGATATTGCAATTAAGCGTATTATGTGTGGAGTTCTAATAATTAGTAAACGAATGGATACTTTTCACATGGCTCCATATCACATAATTACTGACTCGTTACATAAATATAATTCCTAACATTTTATTAAGGTTAGAAATTATTGTTTATGCGTATTTGACGTTTCCATGATCTGTCTATTGATTTATTATTAAGTGTAATCAATTTAGCCAATCAACCAGTTGTATGATGAGTGCACGTATTCACTGTCGTCAAGTCTGATGAATGCAACGGTGGACAACATACTAGTCACTGCATAGAAAAAACCAATTTGTGTAACAAACGATGTTACGTGATATATATCTCGTTGCATTTTTTATTTTCTTCAGACGACAATTTTAGGTAGTCGGGAAGTCAGTTGCCCATGCACAATTTTTAAAGCATTTATTTGTTAAAACTAATATCATTCAATTATGATATCCCAATGTATCCATGTTCAATAGCATTTGATACGTAATAATTCAAGGTTAGTTTAGACAACACAAACAATATTAGACAATAATATAGGACACTCTAGTTGGAACAGGGCTGTGTTAATAATGGAATAAACCATAAAGTAATAGGTCGCACTAAAGTTTATCATAGAAACAAACTAGATACGAAATTATTTAAAACCCAATAACTTACTCACTATTATCATTAACTTGTATCTTGTTGTCTACTGATGAATCTGTTTTCATACCCTCCTAATAATGACGTTTGATGGTTGGAAGTCATGCTGAACATTTTATTTGCTGCCATTTGTTCCGAGTTTCCTTTGCTTGAGATGAAATATTTACTGAAGAATCGCAACATGGTTTATTCGTGATGATGGTTTGATAATTAAAAGTAAATATTTGTTAAGAATTATAACCTCGTAGTAATTTCATTTGATGGTTGTAAGACGTACAAAACATTTTATTTGCAGCCATTTGTTCTTTCTTTGTCTTGTGATGCAGAAGCCAATCTTACTATTTACTGACGGATAGCTACGTGATTTACTCTCCATGTTGGTTTCGTAATTAAAGTTAAATATTTGTTAAGAACTTGGTCCACATCCTATTATTACTTGCTATCGACGATACTGTACTATAATAGTGCATGTCCTTTGAAATGATACAGAGTTAAATTAAATCTAAAACTGTCGAAAGTCGATCAGCCATTAATGATGAATGTTTTTTAAACAAGTACACGATTAGATGCACCGTTGAAGCCAATTAATTATATAGTAAGCGTTATTTAAATAACTCATCAATTAATTTAAGTTATTTGCTCTTAAAAATTTCTGTGGACATAAAATATAAATGGCTGTTACTACGCCTATTAAGTCAATATATCTGTTATCAAGTTCTTGTATAATTTTGAGGGGCCGCGGTGGCCTAGTTGTTGGAGTGTTTCGACATAAGCCATCACTTCGCCAATTCGAATTTGGGGCAGTTGCCTAGCTGCAATATTGTAGCTCAAAAGACTTTTTGACAGAAAATTGTGTCGTCTTTCGAGCTACGATTGGTGCCTATTACTGCTAATGGAGCAAATTAATGATTATGCAAACCATTATAAAATGTTTGTTTGCATGTTATCGTACTTGATATCGCTTACCTACTAGGCAATAAAACTGAACCACATAAAATATTAAATTCTCATCGAGGCATTATTTTTTTTACATAATACATATGGAGGTCTTTCTGAAGGGAATTCATACGGCAAGTCCACCAATTGTGAATTTGACGTCTTGTGAGCGGTACGGTAGATATTAAGAATGGTAGTTATGTTGGTTTTTGACAAAAATAATATGTAAATGCATGTATACGCATAAAATAATTGGATTCCTACAAAAAAGTATAGAAAACTGTGTCCGGGTGATTTTCGGAGGCAGTGCTCCACTACGACAAATAGGGACCAATTCGTACCCGGCCGAAAGGTAAAGTAGGCCGGGTAAGTATATTCGTTCTAGCAGTTGCCATGTATTGACCGTAGGTCGGGGTTTTTTTCTCCGGGTACCCCGGTTTTCCCCACCATCGAAAAGTTACACGTGCTTAAATGACACTGGCTGTTAATATGATGTTAAACAAATCAAATCAAATCAAAATACGATTTTGATTAACATATTAGCAGACGTTTTGATTTCTAGTGCCACAAAAAGGTGGGGAAAAAATCTGTTGGACAGAAATATATCAATGACAAAAAGACTTTTTCCCCAGAAATATCACTACTATATATTACTAAGTATTAATACAACGAGAAAACGTGAGAAATTCTCTTTTTAATGAACCCCAGAAGCAATAGGGGTTACTTTGTAATTCAAAATATTAGATGATAGGAAACTCTGGATATTCCAGTAACAGTGCAATGATAACCAGAGTAGTTTTTACATAATACATTTAAGTACCAGTACGTTGGAGCTAGCCGACTTGTGATTCTATCTGAAATCCCTCCCTCCCGACCTGCCTAATAATTTCCCTTATATAAAAAATGGGTTGTGTGTCAGTGGTTAGAGCTCATTTGCATACATTCGAAAGGTATCATCAAACGTATACCGTACGTTTTCGGAAGGGGGGTAACTCGTACAAAATTTTCATAATCGTGTATGATAGAGTCGAATCGAAAATGCATTTTTAATGGGGTTTTTTCAGTTGTTTTTGTCTTTTGCATTTTTTTGTTATTTTCTAATGTATATTTAAGGGGGGACAACTTGTCAACTTTTTTTCAAGCATTATCACAATTTCGCTATTGAAATAAAACATAATTTGATAATTAAATATGTTAATGTCTGGATGGCTTAGATACACGGAAATTTGAAGGTTGTTTTTTTTTGAAAATTCAGTATATCCTGGGTTTGTTTTAAATGATAATTGTAAAGATGAATGCTTTATGTTCCTTTAAGATTTATTCTCTAACCACTTGATTTTAGGATGCAACTATATCTTCATAATAAAACGTTCCACAATACTGTGTGTTCCAGTTGGCTCTATCTTGAAGAGTTGAATTGACACGTTTACCTCAGTATTGTGATTTGAAGACGTGAAATTTATTTTCTCATAATTTTTCAAAATCCCTGTTACCCAGACGACCAAACTTGATCTTGATGCATGGGCGACATTATCTTACGTTTGATTTGTAAGGTCTTCCAAGGTCATCCACAGGACTACAGACGCTGAAATCCCAAGATGTCATCATCAGCATCCATATAATAGATGTTATATCGCCCTGTCTGGACGGCTACAAACAAGCCCTACACCACCGTCCTTGTTAGCAAGAGCTTCGTTTGAAACCAGCCATAGTGATCTTAAGCCTAGAGATCGATGGCCTCATAGAATAAGTAAAAAAATGGTGTATTGTTTATCTGATTTTGTTTTAACCTTTAACAACAAACACCAACCTTTAAAGAGAGACACAATATTTTATTACATGACAGTGGCACTAGGTTTATACTCAATAATAAACCTGCGTATTTATACGAATCACTCTGCTGAGAACTATAATTTTAGATTTTCGTGAATCACTCTGCTGAGAAGTATAATTTTAGATTTTCGTTTCCTAGAATCAGACTGTTATAGACATTCGCGAGACATCTTCTAGACCTCATTTTCACCCCACATATCCTATAAAATCTTTCAACCATTATGTAACCTAAGTTGGATGTTGTCAGATCCTCTGTTAAACAGAGTGACGATGATCAAATTGGTACAATGTACGTGCGTGTTGTGAAAGGCTGTATTATTCTTTGAAATAAAACAATTCTCGTTCTTTTTATAATGCTATCTCACAGAAAAATAATGCCGCAGAACACGTACGCCTACCCGGTCACATTATACTGACAAACCAGTCGTCCCATTCCCGTCATGCTGAACAGTAAGCAGAAACAGACTACCACCTGTATAGTATATGTCCTATATAGAACCATGGAGACATTGCACTACATAGGACAACCGAGATGAGATATTTCTGGCATCGAAATTATCATTGCAGTGTGTCGTATCCGTCTGAAGGATGTGGCGATATGCTGTAGCACATTTAATACATAACGTGTGTGTGGCTTAACATAAGTTGTTACATCGGCTCATTAACACATGCCGCGATCGCCGTGTAACC
Source organism: Argopecten irradians (assembly GCF_041381155.1). Lineage (NCBI taxonomy): Eukaryota > Metazoa > Mollusca > Bivalvia > Pectinida > Pectinidae > Argopecten > Argopecten irradians. The sequence goes on along the minus strand of NC_091149.1, from coordinate 24,904,631 downwards.
TACCGCCATTTTGTAGAAATTAATTCGATCGCAGCAGAAGCACTTTCAGCACGTGCTTCAGATGATTATACGGGGAGGAGGAGCGTTTCATCTCTGTCATCAAAACCCCATTACAAAGCTATAGAGAGATTCGAGCACGCACAAAATCTACGGTGAATTACTTGTGTATCGAGTATAGTCAAACTGACTACAATAATCAGTGTTTAACTACGGGTTGACGTTTTTTCCATGCATAATATGGTTACTATAGTTGCATTGTTATGTAAGCTTTTGACATTTGTTGGATGTGTTGATGGACCCTTGCAGTACCATTAAAATCACTTGTAGCTCAGTTGTTGTTTTGATCAAAAACAATGTTTGGCGCTTTTTTATTTTTTATTTCGATAAAGGATTATACACGCGATCTATGTTGCTAAAATGCCTTTTAAGCCTATATTCGCTATGTACGAAAGCCTGACGTAGCAGAATGAAGTCTTTTGTCTACAGAGATCTAGTGTCACATGCATCCAGCAACTGTCTATAATTTTGTACGACGTGACTTTAACATGTAACGTCAAAGGTTTTGTTTGTTTGTTTGTTTTTATTAAAAGCCAGGATCACTTAAGGACGGACTCCTATGTATGCGGTGTGTTGCGTGAAGCACCTGATACGTGTTTTGGGAGACTGCGGTATATTCGTGTTGTATCTCCTTGTATAGTGGAACTGTTGCCCTTTTTATAGTGTTACAAGATGTATATATATATATATATATATATATCTGTAAAAATATAAAAGTCAACGACTTTCCTCTTGTACATTCACCATTTCATGATGGCTCTTCGTGAATATGTTTATTTTTCAAAGAACAAATCAATGACGTCACAAATAGCGTCTGTATCTGTATATATATAGCCTGCCACCGAAGAAATGTTTAGCCTGGCCTTCCGTTTTGCGCTCGCCCCTGTGAGGAACGTCAAAGATGACCATTCTCTATAAACGATGGTGTATATGCTTTAGAAATGGTTACAGGACGTACCCTATATGGTTATTGTCTATCACATTGCATCTATTTCAAACTCAAGTTGAAAAGTCTTCCTAATATGAAGTAATCGAAGGGTTATACAAACGACACATTTCAAGGAATGTACACCAATTCTAAATAAAGATAAGGAAGTCTGTATTCTACCAGATGTAGGTTACCTTATTTGGACAAATCGTTCAGGCGCTATGTCTGCGTCGGCATCAGGTCCAGACTAACTCGATAGCCGGTTTAATTTATGTTGACTTTTATACAACCGTTGACGTATATACAAGTCAACATGTTTATTTATTACCCTTTCGAGGAGAACATTTAATAGCCTTAAATAGAAGTAACTGGAATATAGATAACGGTTTAAGTTACCGATATATGGTACGTACATAAAGGCTATGCAGATCTTGGGGAAAACATTGACAGGGATAATATGTCTGCTTTTTGATTGGTATCTTTATCCTCACTGATGTATGATATAATATGAAACTAACACTACCCATAGACACATAAGACTGACAATTGTTTAAACTTTATATCTACTGTACAGTTGTTAATATTATTGTTAATTTCGCCAAATTCGCGAATCCATCCAAATTCACGAAATATAATGCAATCGCGAAGTTTTTTAAAATCGTGGTTTGCGTATTGTCGCCCTAATAAGAATGACTATTTCAAAAGCTACAAAGACGCTTCGTGGAAATAAAATTCGCTGACAACTTCTAAACAGTAAATCGCGAATGTGTACATCCGCAAAATTTAACAACTATGCATCAGTTTACATGCATGTACAATTGATAGGGTATTAAATAGCATGAATGCAATTATAATACCCGATTACTTGTAATACACAGGTCATCTTCGCAAGTTATCATTTCGATACAATTCTATGTTATGATTAATTTGTTTCCAAAGTCATTTTACTACCGACTCCATCCATACAGACAAAACTATCGGAGATGTCAAATTTTCCATACTTGTTAACTTTCTATCGTTTGGTTGACACATAACGACTCTTTTTAGGACGGGTGTGGTGTCAACGACGTAAAGGTTTTGCACCAAGCCCAATTTCTGACAAATTACACGGGTCTGACCAACAGTAAAAGTAGTATATGGCATCATCTCACCATACAGAACAGTTGTACTTTTGTTTTTAAAGGGGTCACAAGGTCTTGGAAAATAGGTTCTTGTGTTTTGATCAGTACCTAACCAACAAAGCCACAGCGATACAATTTACAATATTGTGTAGCAATTCTATATTAGTATATTTTGGTATGGCTAAAAACCATATTTTAACTAGGTAACTGATTAAGTTATGATATGGCACAGCATAATACTGTTTTAATCCTCATTAGACTAACTATCAGAATATGTTGTTGTTGTTTTTTTTTTAAGAAAACTTTAATATCATTAACTGTAACGGGTTCCAAAGGCATTGACAAAGTAGGAAAGACCATACCGTTAATACGTGTTATTCTGGTAACCGGTATCACGTGATCATTTCAGCCAAGCGACTATACATTATCCTACAATTTTCCCTCGAGATGTTTTATTTGTTTTCCAAATATCATCTCAATCGATTCGTCATTCCCTTTTATATCAAATTACACATCTTCAGAGAGGATGCACGTGGATATGTTCGTAAGGAAAATATTATTTATATTTTATATTAGAAAACAGTCACCTTAATTGTCGTATAATATAAGTAGCTGTTACCATTCCACACTCTGTGTTATTCTGTGCTGGGATTGATGGGTAGAAGAAATACACTTAATATGTTTTACTGAAACTGTCGCTCTGAATCGATTATTTTTTCACACTTTAAGTGGAAATATAAATATATCATCCACGTGAGCCACATTATGTGACAGTCTTTACGAAAATAAAATAAATATGTAACCTGAAAAATGTCATTTAATTCAATTGAATTATTCTCAATGGCAAAATAAAGTGTTTTGCGCACTCCGAGACGGAACAGATCTTAAAATCTAATTACTGGAAAGGAAAACTCTGGATCTGTAACGGAAGCGGTGACTCCGAAACACGTGATTTATATATCTGTCGTTTTACCTCTTAAACTGGATAGAAAGTACTCGTGCGATTTGCTGTAGTATCTATCAATACTATCGTAGTTTCATAGCACTTTTTTTTTTTGATTCATAATTTTAAAACGTAAAAGGAACGGTAATTATTTTTATTTCTGAGATGTAGGCTACTTTTGATTCTTCAAATAACGGTGAATATCGACACAAATACGTCCTTATCTCAAACAATATCGCACTGCTGATATAAGATACAATTTCTGTTTCACTTTGAACTGAAAATCATACATATACTACTCTTTGTTTCTGGTGTGTAGCTTGTGTACAGTGCGAGGTGCGTATTTTGGGAGACTGTGGTATATTTGTAATGTGTCATCTTATATAGTGGAGCTGTTGTCCTGTTTCTAGTGTTGTATCACTGAAGCATGATAATATTGACAACGGACGAACTAAATTTAAGACCATATTCTCTTCTTTCTAAATAAAGTATACATGAGACGGAATCAACTATACGTTACTGTACCATTTTATTTTATTTTAATTCAAAACGACGATAGTCTACACCAAAGAACGTACTATTTTTATAATCACATTATTTAAAGCAGTTGATATTTTGACTTTTATTCTGCATGTGTACATATTGTCCTTAATTTATTTTAATAATCTCTTTCTGTCTTTTTCATATTGGATCTTCGCCGCGTTTATTAGGTAAGTGAACATTCTTTTGATCACTTTTCATTATCAATCATGCTATAGAGATTACCTATGGGTAAAAACCATCTGTTTAATTAGACTACTTTACAAGGGTGTCAAATGAACAATTTCAACACATTTTAACCTGTGTATAAAGACCACTTGAATATAAAGACCATTTTTTCCTTTGTCATTTTGATGGTCTTTATAGACAGGTTTGTCGTATTCTATAATCCCTTTAAAACATTACCACCAAGGAGGAATTGATAGGGGTTTCCTCAAAATGTGGTAACAGTTTCTACCAATTCTGTTGCTTTTAAAACATAAACGAATATTTTAGGAATTGTCGTATAAGCAATGCAACACAAACCTGGGCTCAGTTGTTCTAAAGATGATTTTCCTAATTATATGTCATCTTGGTGTAATTTCATTTCTCATTCGTTTCAAAACCTGTGATTATATCTCTACTGAAATGTGAGAGCAGGCAAACAATGTAATACAATGTTCTTCAAAATTTTGTCAAGATTGTGTTACAATAAGTGTTATAGCTTGTTATGTAAATTGTCGATCATCAGTGAATAGCCTTATCTTTATAAATCATGATAATGACGTCATAATCAAACCATGACGTCACAAGATGATCTCAGTAGACGATACTGTTTATCCTCTCTTAAATAGAAACATTTTTTGTCTATCTTTCCACAATTCCTACTCATATGATTAATAAAAAATCGAACTCGAAGCTACGTAATATAAAACTCATCGAATTCGTTGAACACTTCGACCTATAATGACTTGTGGCATATCAAATAATTGAATGATTTTTTATTACATTGTAAGTAGTGTACATGTATAGTAGCCTCTTTTTATTAATATGTAACAAAAAACTGACATAAAACTGATACTGGCTTATCTGATTTTACTAAATAAATACAAACTGCGCGATTCTATGGATATTTTGTTTGCCTTTTGTGCACCCAATGCCTAAATCTCCATGGTGATGTTATACCACGAATCGCAGTCTAGAGCAATATCGTCAAGGAATATACGTCCACGCGACTCCTAAACATCAGCAGGTGTTACGGACACATTTTTTTTACATCGTCTGGGTTTTCAAATTGCTACAGAAGACGTTGATATTGCGGAAATCAACTCCATCAAATATGTCTCTCCCCGTCGGTGGAGACACATTTACAAAGGTTATGAATTGAAAAGTCGATCGTACCTACAATCTAACAGAAATCACCATTTATCAAATTTTACCAAAATAGAATCTATCCCATGAGATACATATTGGTCGTAAAAGATCAGTTTGGCAAACTAGCGGAAAGAGTTCCTCTTGAAACCCCTTCCAAAAATAATTTATTCTGGCTTTAGTCAAGTGGCAGAAAAGGGCTGTTTTAAAGGGATACCAATAAAAATTGGGGCATGGTCTTATGGGGGTAAATATGAGAACAAACCAATTTTAAAAATCCAGAAAAAATATTTAAAAACTATTTGTATACATGTACCTTCTTTCCTTTGTCGCATCCATACAACACTCAAACGTTTGCTTAGTTAAGTGATATGAAAGTTATAACAAGCGGATATAATCTTTTTAATAACCTTACTCTTGTCGAGATTTGAACTCACTTACCATTAGCCCGAGATACTCTGGCCCTGACACCAGACTTAGACATTATGGCAGATAGATGTCTGGTTTAGGGCCAGAGCGCAGTAGTACTCGAAAACATGGAATAAGCCGACACCGTTTGGTATCGGGCCAGGTACTTTCCGATTCAGACTGACCACCGAGAAGCACCACCAAACTTAGTCTATTCAACAAATGAATATCATATCTACCCAAATATAGCAATCCGTCGAGATTAAAGGTGATTTGCATACTACGAGAAAATGGCGACGACGACGAGGGAAATTTAAAGCTGCGGAAAAGAAACTACTGTGTTGACACAATAGAACGTGCATGCGTGATGAAATGGATGGCTATGAGTAGATAAATTATTCATTTGTTGAAAAGACCAAGGTAAGTTGCGATTCTCGGTGGTAATATTTTGTAAGTAGTTTGAATCGGAGAGTACCTGGCCCGATACCAAACGGTGTCGGCTTATTCCATGTTTTCGAGTACTACTGCGCTCTGGCCCTAAACCAGACATCTATCTGTCATAATATCTAAGTCTGGTGTCAGGGCCAGAGTATCTCGGGCTAACTTACCATCGGCTCTGAAGTCTATCGTCTTAGCCACTACACCACTGGGTCAATTGGAGAACCAATGGCAAAAAAATCTGTACAAAACTAGGGCTTTAAAATTTGTCCTGCTTAATCAATATAATGATAAATATGGAGTGTTTTTGTTTATTGAGTACATTTGAGAATGAATGAAGAGTGGAATTCATTTGTTTCCTCACCAAAAATTTGTTTTGTCATAAACATCTAGAGGGGGGTTCAAAAGAAACTCTTACCGCTGTGTGCTTTGAAAGAGTGTGATATTATTCATTTTTAATAAATGGAACACAAACTTTACTGAATTCATAATTTGATAAAACATTATTTTTGTGGAATCAAATCCAAAATTAATTCATCCAATGCGTATATCCTCTATAATAATTGGAAAAGGGTAAGTATTGTTCCTTCATAATGTCTTAAATTAGTAAAGTTCCCATGGATTAGTGTGTGAATGTCACGGCTTCCAAGTGAGTTAAGTTGTCCCGACATATTATCACAAGTCCATCCACATTTTGGTCGTGAGTTCGAATCCCATGCGGGGCAAATACTTAACGTAGGCCGATGGGATTTTTCTCGGAGTACTCCGGCTGTGCACCACCTGTATGCCTGACATGTCCTTTAATGGCTATAGGACGTGACACCAATCTAACTAAAACAAAGACTCAATCAGTATACACAATGTTTTAATGATATAAATCTTCACAATAGACATGAAGACCTTGAGGTGTCTTTAATCCCAGTAAGTAACTGTTTGTGTGTTGGGAGAGCTCCCGACCGATACTGTGGCCCGGGAGTATAACGACAGTTTTATTGCGGTGACTTACTTAAGGCGATCTATAGACTCTCACAGAGGTTTTCTATCCTAATGAGAAGTTGATGCCTTTGTGTCGAGGAAACAATTTGTCATTAACGATATACCTACCGTATCAGTTTAATACCAAGGCTCCTCTTTATTAGCGGGGCATGGCTGTGTGATCAAAACAATCCACTCTTTTATGTAACCTGTATTTATAATGATTACGCGATATTTCTCCATCTACAGTTATAGATCATGCCTTAGGCCATACAAGTGGGAACACTATATCGGAGACATTTTTTTACAAAAAGAATATCCATTATTTGTTTTCATACCGAGTCTTTTTGACATTTTTCTGATTTTTTTTCTTTTTGCACGATCAGTTCTTCTTTTCTAGATATAGTATATAAGTTAAAACAACGATCCGATTTCTAAACTTTGAAATCATCATCAACATGGAATAACGATATTAACTTGCATAATAAAGATATGCATTCCATTTCATTTTTTCCGGGAAAGTTCATCTCATTCGATTATTACTAAAAGTATCGTGACTTAATTGACTATATCGATACAATTATGCCTATTGGAAGTGTCATTAAACTCCTCAAGCGATAATGTATAAGTTATATAGCCATGTCCTTGAGATGACCCTTCAGTCGATATGTTATGGGTCTCGAGAGATTCCAGGTGATTGGTCATGACTCCTCTCCGGGTGTTGTCGGAAACAATAGAACGAATAATAGCGACTGTATAGCTGGATAGGACCCTGGGGCAAACCCGTTGTAATGTGCATACATGTAAAACACATTTAAAGGAAACCCCATGATAACCATTTGAGATGTATCCCGTTGTGGATACTGTGCAAGGACAATGAAAGCATAATGTGTAAAATTATGATGAAATATGAATGCCAACATATTTTTAACGGTTTAAAACTGTATCTATAGTTTCATAATATGAACATAAAATGGTTATTCTTTTGTAGACAAACACAATTCTCTTCGAAAAAGGACAATTTATTTAATTATTTCGTTGCTATTGGTTACCACGTGATGACCTTTGAAGGGATAAATACTTTTTTATACTTAATTTTTTGACCTTCCATTATCAGTCATGTAGGCAAAAAAAGTCGGGAAGTACCACTACAAGAATGTTTGTTAAGTATTTACTCAACTTTGATGACTCTCATGTGCTCAATGGCATTTATCAGTTTTATGCAATCCAATGACTGATTTTAGTTTTTATGCATACAACGACAACAAATGTCTTCCGTTTGTAACTTTGTGATGTTCTGACACCGTCGGATTGTTTTACATGCGTAACCTGTGAAACAAATAAGGTGAATTCATCCGCCGTTAGGTATCGCTTTATGAACCTTTATTCATGATTGGGGAAGCCATATAAAGTCCATATCAAACTTAACCTCTGCCACATAAAACCCTAAAATAAAACCTCGGGCTAACCTTGACTTCTTGAACAATATCAATAATATCACGGCGTTTTTTCTCTTCGGAAATGGACAATTCATTCAATTATTTCGTCGCTATTGGTTACCACGTGCTTGGCATTGGGTCAGCTGGATTTTCTCACATTGCTCGTTTAGTCATGAACTGTATGTGGTTTCCGAAACGGAAATCGTTTTTTGTCTGGATACTTCAGACGAAATAGATAATTAAGTTGAAGTTAATAGGCCTTTTGTATTGTAAAGAAGTATATTGGTGATATTGTCACTGTCTAGCTAACTGATGTAACGGTTAATTTCATCAAGCGTGTCTATAAACAGTGGGGTCATTTATAAATTGTGTACTACCTACTGAAGTTGCATAATCAGCTTCAAGAGGTCAAAGTTGTATTCTAGACCTTTTTGTTTGCTGGTTGGTTTATTTAAGATTGGTTGGTTAGTTATTCTATTTACATCCTATTAACAAACAGGGCCACATAAGGAAGACCTCTAATGTGTACAATGTGTTTGTGTGAATGATATACATTTCGGGAGGCTGCGGTATGTTCGTATTGTGTCTCTAAACAATAGCGGAATTGCCTGTCCATTTTATATTGTTATATCACAGAGGCATACCACCAGGCACCGACAAATACATCAATATATATTATTTTGGTGGCTGATTTGGTGTTGTTTGGTTAATTATATTGTGTCTCATAAACAGCCAGGGTCATTTAAGGACGGCCTCTCATGTATGTGGTGTGTAGCGTGTATGAAGTACGTGGTTCGTGTTTTGGGAGACTGTGGTATGTTCATGTTGTGTCGTGTGGCAGACATTAACAGCAAGTCAAAAAGATAGAAAACAATTATGGATGTTAGAGATAAATGTACTCATAGTTTTTACATATGATTAACCAGTAAACTAATAATACTACGCTTCCCGACGTCTGACACACATTTGCCCTGTCGTTGTGGAAAGCAAAATATGAAAACTTGACCCAATTCTATTACAAAATAATAATTCAGCCCTCGTCCTGACCAGGTCAATATAAAACACCTGCGTATCTTCAATATCACAAATTGTCTCTCGTCAATTTCCCCCGTTTCGCCCAATAGTGGAGACTTAACTCTCTAAGGAGCAGTGAAACTTACGTATGTTTCCTTTTACCTCGGCGGCGGGGTAATGGCCAGAGACAATAGCTTGATGATTTAAGTCCGTCGTGGAGCTAACCTTATCATTTCAGACCGTAGCTGTAGCCCCCTGATACATTTAGCGTTGTTTTTATCGCTGTAACCATTCATTTATATTTACGTTTGTGGCATTTTACAATGCGGAGATATCACCTTTGCTATTTTTTTCTATGACTTTACGAACATCAGACAAATCTAATATCTATTGTTTATTGAGAGGGATAATGTCCCTTGATGGTAAGTTTAATTCCCTTCTACATTTATAGTGATAATACCACACTAGATCGCACGTGAAATGTAGACACATTTTATTTTCCAATATCAAAAATAGACTAACTATTATTTTTACACATTATAAAAGGAATGTCAGTAATAACAACCATAAATATCCAGCCTCCATATAAAGAGTGAAACACGACTGGAAAGTAAGAATGCGGCCGAATGACATTTTAGTTGTTGATATGTGGCTTGTTGGTTGTTGATATGTATACCGTTCTTTGTCACAGCTGTATGTTTTTGGGAGGCTCTAATATGTTGTTTTGTCTCAGGGTAAAATGTGAACCATTGTTATCACACTGAATGATGCTGTCAAAGACATCGAGCAAGCCACCCAACTGGTCACTTGGTCTGGTTTATTATATCTACGTCCTATTAACAGTCATGGTAACCACATTATACCAACATCGGACAAAACCAGACCTTCTCTTCCCTTTCTTTGGCTGAACACTGGGCATGTCTTCTGGAGCAGATGCATTCAGACATTAGAAGAAAACATTTGATCTTCATTTCACGGGTTAAAAAAACCTAAAGAAATTCTTATTTTTCTGACTTTTACTCCAAAAAGCACATTCACAAAGGAATAACATATAACGTAAAATAACATTAAAGTGACTGTACGATTTCGTATCAAACGAACGAACCAAGAAATTGTTCCTTTAGGCAACGTGTGAGTTTGATTAGACTGTCAGAAAAACGTTCTATCCGTTAGATTGTATAATTCACCACTGCACATAGATCTACCATGGGGATTACGGCTTTATGAAATCCACATTTGAGATTTAACTGCTGTTCTAAGATATACTTTGTAGAAATTAAACTGTCAATACAGTAACAGGTACAATTCGGTACTGTCCTTCATGTAGGTATGTACATATATATTAAATATGTTCATTAGTATATGCCTGTTTCAATGAATACATTCAGCAAACTTTTCAGCAACAAAAGAGGCCGCAAAGTCACTCAACAGTTTCACTTTGACATGATAATTTACCTTGAGAAAATAAAGAGTTTTATAAAAATGATAAACTCTATCTTACATGAGTACTAAGAGTTTGTATGAGTTACCTCCCTTCCAAAACCTAAGGTAAACAATTGATGATATGTTGCATTTTATGTATTTTGTAAAATTATCGAACAACCAAAATGATCTTTTTGTTAAGAAAACAAACCTTCAAATTTCCATATTTTACACTCGATATTGCCAACTGCAGGCGTTGTTTTTGTATGTCGATTTAAAAACATTTTCTGAAAAAAACTCAATAATCATCCATTATTAAATAATGTCTTATTTCAGAAACGAATTTGTGTAAATATTTAGAAAAAGTGACCCCCTTCATTTTACATTGAAATTAGAAAGAAGAAAATAACCACAAAAAATTACATTATCGATTCGAACTCTAACAAATTCTATCAAACACGTGTACGAAAACGTAGTGTACGAGTTACCTCCCTTCCGAAAACGTAAGACATACGTCGAAAACGTAAGAAACACGTTTGATGATACTGGTCATCGTATGTAAATGAAGTGGAACCACTGTCATGCAACACATTTTTTATATAAGGGAAATGATACAGCAGTTTGGGAGGGTGGGTAGGATATCAGGTAGAAACACATATCAGGCAGCTCCAATTTGTCTCTGATAAAGTCACTGTACAAATTAAAGTACCGGTATCTCTGTGAAAACTACTCTGGTTGTCATTGCACTGTTGTTGGAATGTCTGGAGTTACCTATAGTCTAATATATAGAACTACTTTGTAAATCCAAGGAATACCTATATCACCAGGAGTTCGTACTTGGTTTTTAAAAGAGGGAATTGTTGGCAAATAATTCAAATTTCTCGTTATAATATTACTTAAACTTTCTACACAGTTACATTTAGACCGTCTTGTGTAAGTAATTATTGAACGCTATGAACACAACTACACAGATGCTTTATCGATTAAGCTAGTAGGACACAAATGATCGACCTACATATGTACTAAATAAATACAAGTTTCTTCTGCTGTCTGTATTTTCCGTGAAAATATATCGGGTAGCTATGTGTACAGTACGACTGAATGACCCATAAGTATATATAACTACTCTGACCTTAAAAGTAGGTCTCGCCAGTTATTGAAAAAAATATCTTAAAGGTCTGCTCTTTTTGTAATTAAGCCCATCAATCAATCAACAGTTGGGAGGGTGGGATGTCAGATAGAAAATTTCAACTCCCAATTTGTCTGTTATGAAGTCACTGTACAAATTTAAGTACCGGTATCCAATATCTGGAATTTCTTACAGTCTAATATTTTCAACGACTTCGCAAGGTAGCCAAGAGATCGCGAGAGTCGTCTTGTTTAGGCAGTTATTAACATTTTTTTTAAATATAATTATCATGTTATGTCAGTAGCCGTAGCGATTTAAGGACTTTGGATTATAAAGAGGATGATTTAAATAGAGGATAGAACCTTGATACAACAGTTCAAGACCAACTTACTTAAATATAAGCCTTTTGATGTTCCTATTGGGTGGCTCACCATAGAAGTTAATAGAAGTTGTGAAAATAAAGCGCATGACTAAGAATTCCAGTTATACTCCAATATTGCTGTAAGTATCTATCTTTTTAAAGTTAATCTGTTCAGCTTGATTTGTAGCATTCAAGAGTTGTTCCTCTTTGTACGTGGACGTCCTTTACATGAATAGAAGTGTTAATCGTTCAGATAAAACAGACATACAGATACAACAGATTAAACGACAGGATAACTTCGTAGTAATAAAAAAATAAAAATAAAATATATTTGCTAATATAATATATAAGTATTGATTTAATAAGTATTTATTCGAACATTGATACATGGGAAATAACTCTGTCTCCCTTCAAATGTTTTTTTTTAACTCGTTGATAATGTAACATTAACATCAGACTACTTTGACAGGTTCCTACACACTTTCTGTATAGTATCCGGCGGAAATAACCTTGGTATACAGAGTAACAATCGTAAAATCTCAAATCTATTATTCCCAATGAAACAAGAAATCATAAAGCAATTTGATATACCAGGTATCTTATCTCATATTTTACAATGCATTGAAAAGTATGATGATTTATTAATTGCTAAATATAAGCGGATGGGAAATTTTTTATTTCAGAGTGAAAATTTTAGGTTTTATGGTAAAGATATTTAATATAATGTAGTTTTTTTTCACGCGAGTGAAAATATCATTTCATTTGATATGTTCACTCAATATTGACCAATGATATTAGTGAATCTTGCCTATCAGTTTTAATTGTTGGAGTTTAAATGTATTGCATTTTATTATCTTAGTATTTTTCCTCGAATTATGTGCCCTTTGTGTGGAATTGAATTAGAAAGCGGGGATATCGCGACTGATTGAAATTGTTGTACAGGTATCAGTTTGCCTAGTTAAGACATAGAATAAAGACAATACTGTAAAAAGATAATTGATGAATAACAGTAATATTTTTATCGAGCGAGGTGTACACTGATAATTTCCACGAGTGTATCCTCTATGTACTAAGGAACAAATGTTCGTACTAATGGACATGTTATATTTAATGAACAGATGAACACTATTAACAGACTTAAAACGAGGCACGTTAAGTCAAGATGTGCACAAAGGAAGATAACTCTGTTAGTCTTACATATACATGTAAACACATATGTGATGCTTGCACGGCTGAAGATAGAACGATATTACAATACCCCCAGATTAAAGTCTATGCCAGGGTTTTAACCAGAATCGATTTAGAATTTTAGTACACTCACTAATTTAATGGCTGAATTTTCAGTTCATTGGTCTGGAACTGCACAAATCGATATCATGCTTAAACTTTATCGAGAAGGTTAATTTAAGGACGGACAACCATGTATGCAATATGTGTATAAATGCGGTTTATTCGTGACTTGCCTTCCTGTTATGGTTTTGCCGCTTTTATGATACTGTCTTTCTGAAGAATACCACAAAACATATCGATCAACTACACACACCCCGCCCGTTCACAACGACACACCCCACCCGGTCACAAAAGCAAACCCCACCCGGTCGCAACAACACAACCCACCCAGTCAAAACAACACACCAGACCCGATCACAACAACACATCCCACCCGGTCAAAACAACACACCCCACCCGGTCACAACAACACACCCCACCCGGTCACAACAACACACCCCACCCGGTCACAACAACACACCCCACCCGGTCACAACAACAACACACCCCACCCGGTCACAACAACAACACACCCCACCCGGTCACAACACCAACACACCCCACCCGGTCACAACAACACACCCCACCCTGTCACAACAACACACCCCACTCGGTCACAACAACACACCCCACCCGGTCACAACAACACACCCCACCCGGCCATACAATGTAACAACACACCCCACTCGGTCACAACAACACACCCCATTTGGTCACTTTTTACTGACAACGGGCAAACCAGTCCTCCCACTCTGTTTATGTCGACTTCTGAGCAGGAGCAGATTTTTTGATGAATAAATTGGGTTTTAAACCGATTACAAAATACAGCATTTCCATAGGGACCAACTTTCAACTTTGAAAGAAAGAAATGTTCCAAGGAGAATGTAGTGTAAGAGAATTTTGTTTGTTTGTTTGATTAATTAACGTCCTATTAACAGCTATGGTCATGTAAGGACGGCCTCCCATGTATGCGGTGTGTTGCGTGTATGTTGTACGAGGTGCGTGTTTCGGGAGACTGCGGTATGTTCATGTTGTGTCTTCTTGTATAGTGGAACTATTGCCCTTTTTATAGTGCTATATCACTGAAGCATGTCGCCGAAGACACCAATCAACACAAGGAGACAATGAAGCGGCCAGCCCGGGGTTCGAACCCCGGAGATCCAGCACTAACCATATGTTGATTGAGGTACCGGAACAGATACAGTCTGATTAAAATACATATCCTTATAACCACTCCGTTCAATAAAGGATCTGACAACATCCCTTATGGTGTCACGTACGAATGACTTTTATTTTATACCTTGCTATGTATATTAGTTGAAAATACCATTTCGTCGCAGTTTATACAGACATTTAGCTGTGCTGTGCTCTTTGGACGAGATGACTACGTACACGAAAATAAGTCTGACAGCTTTTTCAAACTTTTTCGTCCCAAGTCAAGATTCTAACAGCAGCAATTTTATTGGCCATTTCCAGAGCTCACTAGATTTAATCCGTAATGGGATGTTGTCGGATCAACTTTTAAAACATGATGATAATAAGGATATGTATTTTAAGCAGATCGGTTCCGAATAAATTCCCGATTTAGTCGCCTTTCACGATCTTAAGCCCCATAAAGGCAAATTTGGCATCAGAGACAGAAAAACGGAGAGTATAGAAAGTTGAACTTGTCCGAAATTTGTCGGTTAATTTTCCAGACATTATAGTGCGTTGGTAAAGGTCCCAGAGGCATTGCAGGTTAGACTGGCCGTTCTAACGTTCTTGGGTCAGCAAATGTAACTACATTACAGCAAGTATGTGCTAATTTGTTTTTCATTGTACCCTCGCGACACTGGGGCCGCGGTGGCCGAGTGGTTAAGATGTCCCGACATATTACCACAAGCCTTCCACCTCTGGGATGCGGGTTCGAATCCCATGTGGGGCAGTTGCCAGGTACTGACCGCTGGCCGTTGGTTTTTCTCCGGGTACTCCGGCTTTCCTCCACCAACAAACCTGGCACGTCCTTACATGACCCTGGCTGTTAATAGGACGTAAAACTAAACAAACCAAACCAAAACCCTCGCGACAAACCGTGAAAGCTATAAGTATCCATAAAGATAACTACGCGTGTATATCTGAGTCTACATTGTCCTCGTACTATTACTATGCATATAACATATTGCAGTATGCAGTTTACTTATGAGAAAAGAAGCACAAAGAGGTAATATATATTAATCCATCAACATTAATGTCATCACCATATTAGAAAAAATCCAATGAAATTCATCTTGCGTCTGATGTAAAATAAGTAGTAGTTTGCTTAGAAACGACTGACAATTCTGGAGCTAGCGATGTAAACATACCTTTGTAATGTTGGATATTAACTAAGATCAAGACTATGAGTCGATAGGGCTTCATCAGAGTAGCGTTTTACACATTGCTCGCGACCAAGTTTTCTTTCGCGATAACGTAATGTGTTGAACGTTTTTTTTTCTCTCTTTGAATTGATTTGCCCTCTTTAAGAGGAGATAAAATCGTATCTCTTTAAGAGGAGATAAGATTGTATCTCTTTCAGAGGAGGTTAGATCGTAGCTCGTTAAGAGGAAATAAGATTGTATCTATTTAAGTGAAATAAGATTGTATCTCTTGAAGTGGAAATAAGACAGTATCTCTTTAAGAGGAGATTCAGTTGTATCTCTTTAAGAGGAAATAAGATTGTATCTTTTTAAGAGGAGATAAAGAATGAATGGATACATATAAAAGAAAGAATGCATTGGAACATATCAAAATTGTCTCTCTGGGGTGTATAGTTGTCCTTTAGATAGGGTGTTGACTTTGTACCATTGAGGCATGACCATCTGGAAATAGAAGAGACATTATCTAATTTCCCTTACTTCTCCATCAATATCTGCGAAGAACACGGAGGTGTATGGCGTACCATTTTTCTGTCAGATAGATAATTTATGTTCTAGCTCAACGTTAAGCATAGTAGGAATAGAGCACGCTGTATTCTTTTTCAGTGTTCTCAAATAAATGTGAAAGGGCTGATCGTCTTGTCCGATGTATAATGCAGTAAGCTTCAGACATTGGAATAACATTACACATATGTACAATGATTGGGGTTCCACCATTATAAGGAGATAATCCCCAAATGCATGATGGGATCATCTGTATTCATATCATTTCCCTTGACACATAACCTTCTTACAGTACCTTTGACCTGAGTTGGATGTGTTGCTTAGTGTCTACGGCAGCATGTTTCAGCAAAAAAGCACTATAAAAAAGTCAAGAGTTTCACTATACAAGAAAACACAACATGGATATGCTGTAGGCTCCCAAAACACACATTGCACACGTCAGACTTACTACTCAAGACATACGTGGGAGACCGTACTTACATGACTTAGCTAATGATAGGACGTTAATCAAACAAACAAACAAAACTTGACCTTGTGTTTAACTGTTCTGTTCATGTGAGAAAGCATGGCGGTTCTGTCCCCTGGCAAAGCCACAACATTTTTGTTTCACGTCGTTGTTGTTTGTACATGGTTCAAACGAAGGTGAATGATAAATAAGGCTTTGTTTGTTTGAGTTTTACGGCCCATCGACAACTAAGGTCATTTAGGGCCAATAAATAATAAATAAGGCAAGACAATGCCAAGGTGGTTGGTTTGGTATTATAATGACTGGGTCAACTTGTCCATAATATCTGGGTTAATTTGCCTGATTGCTAGGGGTCGATCGTCAGGGTCCCAGGGGCAGGACTCGCACGTGTGTTAAGTCTAGGTAGGGAGCTATTGAGTCAGGTGTTGTTTTAGTACCCCTAGCCTATTACCATCTAGCCCATAAAGATACTCCATCGCCGACAGGGCATCAACAGTACTCATGATTTGAACTATAATTGGTGTTGACTCATGTAAATGTATGTATAATTAATGCAAAAATATAATATAAACATAATAATGTATTTAAATTTGTGTTTATCATTGCAATTGCTATAGTACAGCACATTTATGTGTGTACAGTAATTGTACTCTGTAAATCCCTAATTTCCTTTTGTATATAGGTCGTCAGTTTCCAAAACGACAAAGGTTTACCAATACATATATATTTTACGTGATACTGACGTTTATCTGTTGGTTGGAACGATGACATGGCAAGGGTATAACGCAGGTAGTTTGCTGGATGGCACAGTGCTGCTTCTGTTGTCATACTCTATAATTACAATTACTGCTTTATTGTCAAGATGACCAATAAAGCGTCGAGCGTAAGTATAATGTGACCCTATTAGGGTGTAAGGTTTTGAAAGCATGCTTCAGAGAAATGGCTTTATGAAAACGTTTTATTATGATATGAGACAAAATGATTGTACTGTATCTTTCCAAACATCCAAAGATCCATGCTCAATACCAGTCATCAAATTCCTTGATATGAAAATCAGTTGTCATCACATAAAAATACAACATATAGTTGATCAACGCCTTAATTAAAAATCTTCTTAAAACAGTTTAAAAGATCGTGGTATGGAATTCAAAGCTTTGGTCTCAAAGTCTACACTAAACTCAAACGTGCGACAGCGTAAATGAAGGAAATTAGCAACTAGTCATCTTTAGACACAGCGGGAATATACAGACATGTATAGACATTCACACATCGCATCACATTGTAATGATAGGAGGACAATTTGAAATGATCTTAGGACGTTATTCTAATAAACCAAATCAAAATGATATAATTGTAGTAGAATGAGGTTGGTTTATTTTATTCCCTAAACCTCGTGTGTTAATGCTATAAAACAACTTACATATATGTACTCGTGTGAAATAAATTCCATATCCAACAATCACTCGCTTTGCAACCTCTATATTAAAACCATACCTCGATATACAGACAGTAATGATTAGTAGTTAGATAATTAAATCTCACTGATAATGTATATTCACATGCAATTTATTTTTGCGAACAGAGCTATCGTTCTTTGCCCCTAACGTCATTAGCAACAAGATGGCGGTCAAGTAACGCTTCGCGTCGACGGCACTCAACGAGATGGTGACAAAATGTTTGAATGATAGCGCTGATGACCACTTTTAAAGCAAACCGAAATCGGCAACACTTATTTAGGATTATTTAACAGAAATGGACCATGACAACACATTCGAGTCTTCAATGAGGTGAAAATTGTTTTAAGTTATGATTCGTTTTGGTTTCAATACTTAGTACATAACGTATTTTGCAGTTACTTCATTGAAAGGGTCTTCGACGGGATACATTCGTTACAAAGTTTGTTAGTGACCTAATACGGAAAAATATTGGGTCTAAAATAAACACGTATCAGGCAAGGCTTAACTAATAATGTCTTACGGATTCAAATCTTATCTTGATGATTTATGTATGGTAAAACCAATCTGTTAATTTCAATATTTCATTTAAGCAATATAAATTCATCCTCTTCATTGCATTATATCGTACTTATTTTAATGTAAAATAAACTATATCAGTTCCCGTAGTTACTATATATACACTGCTATAAATAGCACTCGTCCTATTGGGTGTACTTTATTTGTGTTTTAGTACCTATGTATTTTTTGTACACGTCGGCGTTCACTGTTATTGGTCCATTAGCACTAATTGCCGACCACTACTTTGTTTACACACCGCACGTGCAACTTATCAGAGGAATGGGTCATTCTTAACTCAAAACAGGTGTCAAAATGCTACAAAAACACCTCCACGTACAAGTAGCCAGAAATGTCAATGGTGACGGTGGAAAATCGCATCATGACGGCCAATCTTTCCAAGGACAAGTTCCAATAATTTACAGTTTACCAAAAATATTTTGAATGGTATTATAATAGAACGATTATCAATACGAGTACAGCATTGATTTGTTAATGCTTTTTAAACATACACTAAAAAGCATATGACATTTAATGAAGATTTCGTCTTGTATGCGGTGTGTATATATGTTTGTGACGAACGATGATATACCCTGGCAGACTACCAGATAATCGTATCACTGTCGTATCTTTGTGTTAGCGTTATCAGTAGCAATGACTACGTATAGCACAGTTATCAGTATAATATGACCGGATGTGGTGAGTTTGTTTTTGGTTTCTTCAGCAGCACACTCTGTGATATAACACTATAAAAAGGGTATCATTTGTACTATTACAAAGACCCAACACGGACTTACCGCATCTCCCAAAAACAAATTTCATACATCGCAAGAAATTGTTTACATGGGAGACGGTCCTGAAATGACCCTGTTTTTTTTTTCTTTTTTTAATAAAATCAGCCAAAACAAAAGTAAGCATTACTTGAAACCTATAATGTCCACTCAATTCCTGTGATATTTGAAAAAGCTGGATCCTGGTGGATGGGCATGTTGATTTTTGTCTTCAGCAGTACGATCCAGTAAGATGCCACTATAAAAAATACCACGAATTCTCTATAGCATGAGACAAACAAACCAGCAATAACAGCACCATTGAGGACTGCCGTCCTCAAATGACAATAGCTATTACAGGGATTAAGATGGATGTTGGTCTAAAATATAAATCCAACGTCGGCAACGATACAATTATTCATAGCGTCCATGACTACAATGGATCCCGGCCGTGGATATCACTCTAAAGTGGCACTTTGAAGAAGCGTCGATGTACTTTTTATATTCAATAAAAACTAAACAATATCATATCCACGTCTTCAGATCAGTCTATTTGACGCTCTCGTGAGATCACGCGATCCCCGAGAGTTCACTTCTGCTCCAGTATTATACATTGCACGCAAAGAAATTCTGTGTATTTGATCATGCCCTACTAAATTTGAAAGAAAACATACACTGACAATAAACTTCTTGAAACAGATATACTTTTTACAAGAAACTATCATACTGGTGGATTCAACTACTGAAGAAAAGAAGTTCATATTTTTGTTCTTTTCAAGTAATCAACCAAACACATACGCTCCAAGGCCATAAATTCCGAAGCCTGTGCCATACTGAGGCCATCGATTGAAGCATAGGCGATAATGTGTATAGACAGACCTTGAATGTCCGACTGTATATATACACCATAAAACATCAAAAAAGGGATAAAACTGCTAGGTTGATATCGTTATATTAGCATCACGCAGATCCTATTGTTTGATTGTACTGCAATTTTTTCGCTCGTTGTGACACACGATTATACCGCTGCCTAACAAATCATAGAGACATTCAGGTACATGGGAGGCCGTCCTCAAATGACACTGGCTGTTAACAATAATGCTATTAATTAACTAAATAATTAAAAACTTTTATGAATAGGAACACCCTTCAGTTGGCCTTATTCTGTGTATCAAGTATTTGAGTCCCCTTCGTGGACCCCTTATTTTCAGTTCTCGTTATCCGCGAACATGAAAGTACAATTTTCATTTGCATTCAATGCATAAAGTACATTATCAATGATATGCACGAAATCTACTTGTAATTAACGAGTACTTACATACGTAGATGTTGTTATGGTAACGGCTTTAGAAAAGTCACATTTTCTAGAGGATTGGCACCGTTGTTCTATCATTTTTTAAGTACCGTAATTCAAACGTTATTAACTCTGCAGGCGACACCAAGAATTTTAGATTATCCTTCAGCACAGAATAGCTGCTAGTGTTCTTAATATAGCGCGTGCGCGCGTGAATGACAGGCAGCACGTGTAATTTCATTACATACATATCATGTGGGAAATAAATGCATTGAGGTACTTGATTAGAAGAGTCTACAGGGAAGAAAACATATGATAATATTGTGGTTGCCGTCTGCTTTCTTTAAGAATGTGTTTCCTTGACATTTTTTGGGTATTTATTGAGCTGTGTTAACACGTGTAAATTGTGTTTATAATTGATACATACTAGATTCAGTCTTTTTTCTCTGATGTACAGTAAGTTGCTTACAATAAATATCAACACTTGAGGTACGCATATAAAGCTGTCATATACAATTGTAGGTCTACTACACATTCATTTACTATATAAGTAATTTTTGTAATTCAATCTCTAAATCGAGCATAAAACACTTCGCATGGGTTGAAGACCTAAAACGAACGGTACCCCTGATATTTGTTAACTCTTTCTTCTTGGGAAGGTTTTCCTGGAATTTCATGGATAATTGAAGTGTAGACTTTTTTTCTACAGATTAATATTGGTTCCAATAAGTCGATAGTTTCGATGTGTAATGTCCATATATTTGGGTCATTACTCGTATCCCGCGACTACCAAAACAACTGTATCATAGTCAGAAGAACGATTGATTCAGATAACCCAATTATTTTATTGTAAACGAGTTTCAAGCGTCACATGGAGGCTGATGTTATGTACAGGTATACATACTTACATGTACATTAACATTATCTCAATAGAATAACAAGTTATCACGAAATGCCGTCATGGAAGTGTATACTAAATGAAACATAGACATATATATTTAGGTCATCTGACCCGAAGGGTCTAGATGACCTCTTGTCATCGTGCACCGTACGCGTCCGTCTTCATGCGCCGTCCGCCGTGCGTTGTGTTTAAACTTTTCTTTTAAATCGCTACTTGTCAAAAAGTTTTGAATGGATTTTAATCAAATTTGGCCAGAAACATCCTTACGGGAAAGGGAACAGATTTTGTGTAAATGGTCACTCTGACCCCCTGTGGCCTGAGGGGCGGGGCCCAATATGGAAATAGAGGAAAATTCCTTCAAAACGCTACTTGTCATAAGGTTCTTGAATTTGGCCAAAAACATCCTTAGGAGAAGGGGAACTGATTTTGTATAAATGGTGATCTGACCTCACTGGGGTCTGAGGTGCGGGGCCCAATAGGGGAAATAAAAGGAAATTCCTTCAAAATGCTACTTGTCATAAAGTTCCTATTGGATTTTGACCAAATTTGGCCAGACACATTCTTTAGGGAAGTAGACCAGATTTTGTATAAATTGTGACTCTGACCCCCTGGGGCAGGATGGGCGGGGCCCAATAGGGGAAATTTTGGTAATTCTTTAAAACGCTACTAGTCATAAAGTTTTTATTGGATTTTGACCAAATTTTGTCAGAACCATCTTTGGCGGAATGTAAAGAGATTTTGAATGATTGGCCCTAATCCCCCAAGGGCAGGAGGGGCGGGGCCCAAGAGGGGAAATAGACGAAAATTCCTTCAAAACGCTACTAGCCCCCTTGTTATAATTTGTGGAGATGATTTTCAGATGACCGTTAAGGCCCATGGGCCCCTTATTAACGTTCTATACAAGTTCCATCACTAAAATAAGCATTTTAAGTACTTGTTTCGCAAATCTTCTCGTTCTAATTCATCTAAACAATAGATAATGATAATGTAACATGAATAAGAAAACTCCCAGGAGAAGTTTACGAAATTCAAGAAACATTAAAATGATGTATAATCAGGTGAGCAATAATTGTAAAGCAGTGATATTTGATTCCAGTGTAACTTTGAACAGCCGCATCGGTATTTTGATTTCGTAACATTGCAACTAAAGTGACCTAAATGAATCTTTGAAGATGATTCGATCCAATATGGGGAGTGTTTATATTACAACTGTGTTTGTAGCACAGCTGTATAAATTATTTACTTTTTTGCCAATCAGGAAATATCCCCACTGTTAAGTGAAGTGCTTTTTGCTGTCTTAAAATATGTCACCAGCATGGCGCAATTTGTAAGTTTTTAATTAAAGAATATCAATAGACTTTAACAAATATCTAAATTGGAATAGATTTTCTTACAATCGTGATGTGAGATCACCAATACTCGACTTAAGGCAGAGTTTTATTGTTTTTATTGAACGTAGTTTTCTTTAAAAATAATATCAATGGAGGCGCACAATCTGTTCGAACGGTCGAACACTATTTTGTTTTTCATTTGTGTTAATTATGAACATGATATTCAGGTTTATCCAGGTATTGGCATTCCTTCGACCTTGAATGGTTGTTCTAGCACACTATATACCACCTTCGGGAATTTATAGCCATCGGAAACTCCGGAGGAATTGCATTTATTGTGTTCCTGTGAACTCTTCGCCTGAAATATCACTTTGGGAACTCCGAGGTAGTCATAAATACTGCACATTATTGTTAACCTGCTCCGGCCAGGGTCAGTAGATAGAAAGGACGTCCACAGCTGGGATAGTTTATTGGTCCGGGTGAACTATCCGGGTGTTTAATGAAATCTATTGACCGTGGTGGTATTGACATAGGGAAGCACCTCCCGCATCAGACCGAGGTACTGTCTGTGGTAGTGAACATGGATTTACCTTGATACATCAAACGATACCCCCGAAATTAGCCAAATGAGTTCGAGGGAAGCTCCTGGTTGTGGCGCGCGCACGTGCGTAACATTTCGTATTATGCTTTGGAAACAGTCACTCTTAGGGACAATGGAATTTCTTACGGAGAGTTGATGATGTTTGATCTGACAGGTTAAACGTAGGTAGGTTCATAGTACGTGCCATCACGTGCAATCATTCGTATATATATATATATATATATATATATATATATATATATATATATACTAGTCAGTGGTTGATGTTCATGAATATTACACCAAATTGTAAACAAGCAAATTCCCCTTGGATACGGTACAAAACCAATCGATTTTTCCCTGGAAATTAACAATTTGAAAATGTCAATTGATACCTGTTCAAGCTTTTTTTATTGAAATTGACAAATTGTAACGCGTGAAAGATGAGAGACATCCACACGTGTATTAATAGACAACGACTATGTACATGTACTAACCATAGTACATTACTAGAGTACATGTTGTTGAGAGTAGATATACAATATAACTCGTATCGACACGTGCATTAGACAGTAGCATATGTATAGGTTTCACTATCGGACTAGTACCAACCCGAGACTGTTTACACCTCTCACGGGATTACATCTGGACTGTCCTACTTGGAAATCTCCATCGCTGGATTATAATTCCGGATAAGCGATTTGTGTCCTTTGGAGCGGCCTGGATTATTTTTTTCCTGGAAGAACTTTGGAACCATGACTCTGTCCGCAGCCAGCGCTGTGGTACAGACTACCGAAAAAGCGCGCCCTCGACGTAATACCACTCTCCCTGATTTGGAGGTAAGAAAGTCAATTTTGAACAGTTAAGTTCGGTCATTTTATGACTGTTAACATAGCTTTGTGGCATGCGAGGTATACCACAACCAGGTGCTGCTGTTGTGAAATTTAAATATATTACTCGGCAAATATTGCAGTATGACATGGATTAGTAAGGCCGATATAGATTTGTGAAAATCATCGATATCTTTATTTAAATATAAAAAAAAAGTTGAGAAAAGCTACATTGTGTATGCATCGTGATTTCTATAAATAATAATGATACACAAAATGATAAAATGATAATGGACTTCAAAATTATTCAATTGAGAGATAACATCAACAACATGTATATTTAAACAATTTTCTAAATGACTGGACGTCACGCGATTTGGACATTTGAACTAAACTGGGACGTTTGGAGCCAGCGCGAGGCCAGCTGGCCCAATGTGGGGTACTACAAACCCTCATTAGATAGATATCCTTAGCCACACAATCAACATGTACTTGTCCGAGTCAGGTATTGTTCTATTCTCAATCTGCCAAACATGTTGTATTTCGCCATGTTTACACTTTTGCTACTTTGTTGTTGGACAAGCGCGCGCGTCCTGCACGTGTAAATCATTACACGACACTCTCCCTTGGTAAGGCATGTACGCTATGTACACAATGGTCGAGGGGGCATAGACAATTTTTCTATAGACAATGTGGTTCAGTGTCTGGATAAAGTTATTAATGTTTACAGCGATTTTATTGACAGTGCGAACATGAAATTGTTTGGCCGCATGAACATCTCAATTACAATGTGCCCTCATTTTTTCATATTTATGTTTATGGTTAAAATGTGTGAAATTGTAATTATGATAATGACAATCAATTATAGTGTCCAAAACCAGTCTGTATGACAATGGATATTATATAGTACTTTTGTTGGATAATTAATGAACAAAAACAGAACCCTAGCTGCTCTACCAACTATTAAACATTTAAGTGGTTTTAAAATGTCATAGAAACATTTTGTCAGGTAGGGTGCTGTTCTGAATCGTGCTTATGAATAAGAAAATAAATTTAAATACATTTTTGTTCGTTTATACATGTATGTAAAAATGTGGGATGGAATGCAAGGTCGAGTTTGTACAAATACTTGTATTAATTTTATATAAAATAAATCTCAAATATAAAAAAAATTCGGTAAAATATACATATTTCAAGAAAAATACAATGTAAATTTTTCCCAATTGCAAAAGGGACAGACCCCTGAAATAATTGAGTAAGAAAATCGCTGTTTAGTGCTACCTTAATGAAACTGCTGTTGAAGTGAGAATATTCCTATACTGTCATTTGCACTAGAGGTGATGTCTTGAAAGGTCACAACATCACCTCCGGTGCAAATGACAGTATAAAAAGTGACTACTTCGATTACCACTGCCACCTTTCACGACATCACCTCCGGTGCAAATGACAGTATGAAATGTGACTACTTCGATTACCGCTGCCACTTTTCACGACATCACCTCCGGTGCAAATGACAGTATAAAATGTGACTACTTCGATTACCGCTACCTTTCACGACATCACCTCCGGTGCAAATGATAGTATAAAATGTGACTACTTCGATTACCACTGCCACCTTTCACGACATCACCTCCGGTGCAAATGACAGTATAAAATGTGACTACTTCGATTACCACTGCCACCTTTCACGACATCACCTCCGGTGCAAATGATAGTATAAAATGTGACTACTTCGATTACTGCTGCCACTTTTCACGACATCACCTCCGGTGCAAATGACAGTATAAAATGTGACTACTTCGATTACTGCTGCCACCTTTCACGACATCACCTCCGGTGCAAATGACAGTATAAATGTGACTACTTCGATTACCGCTACCTTTCACGACATCACCTCCGGTGCAAATGACAGTATAAAATGTGACTACTTCGATTACCGCTGCCACTTTTCACGACATCACCTCCGGTGCAAATGACAGTATAAAATGTGACTACTTCGATTACTGCTGCCACCTTTCACGACATCACCTCCGGTGCAAATGACAGTATAAAATGTGACTACTTCGATTACCGATTTATTCGGCCCCAAATGTACCTAAAATATCACTGCTTATGAACATCAAAAATACTTACTATAAAACATAATTCTATTCAGTTTTCTAAATGAACAGAATCATCCATGGTTTGTATTATTATTAAAAAGTCAAGAACATGGGACTAAATCCCCCAGGTAGGCTCGTAGGGCATTATTATTGTAAAAGGCGACTTGATTTGAGATATTTTACCAAAGTTTAGGACTTGTCTTATTCTTCCCAACAGTTCCCTTTGTCCCAATTTCACATTGTGTGGTTGAGCATTCGCTTATGTAAGTAATTGGGATTTCTATACTCCACAACAGTAAAATCAGGCATATCGGCACATGCACCCAGCGTTTCTGAAGTGATCGTCTTTTTTCTTGTCATGGCACAAGGTTTTGACTTTCTAAAAAATGTGTTATATTATTATATTATATTACCATCGTAGGAAATAAATGTAATTCTTATATACCGTAGGCTTCCCGTGCTCCCTTCATGTAAAAAAACGAGCACGACTTTGGAATTTGGATATAAATCAAGAAATAATGAAAAGGTGAATATCTCCTATCGCATTACGATCAAAGTTCCCAGAAGACCCTATATAAAACAGCTATAATGAAGACAACCTAATGAGTTTCTGGAATGGTATCAATTAACCGTTTTAACTTTTCCCAATTAATAACCCACAATATAAGATGAAACTCGCGTTTTGCTTTGTTGATATATGACTTACAGGTCATTCACACTAGATGATTTTGGTTTACATTCTCGGCCTATGAGGTCTATTCACCTCTGTTCTTTTAAGTCTAAGATAATATCGCGTTAATGTTTTAAGGATCTGGTATCAATTTAATGTATAATAGTAGGTATATGTTAATGGGTCAGTGGAGAGGAGCAAAGTACTAAGTAATATGGTTTATGATGTTGTAACGGTAGTACTATAGTGTGTGACGGCGGTGGCCGTGTGGTTTACGAGAACCTCTGCATGGTTAATATGTCTTACAATCAACCTCTACTTTTCTAGCTCAGGGGTCGTATTGTTAATAATATTACCGACAATTTCCCCACCTCCAGGTAGCAATTCTTGGTTGATTTGGTTGACCCTGCAGGTAGGACGTTAAAATTGTACCTGCTGCCCCTAATGCATGATCATAAAGGCGACTAAATTCAGGATATTATCTTTTCTCTTCTTACTACCTTACTTTCATTTTCCTAACATCTTCCTTGACATAACGTGTACCTCACTTTTGGCCTTTCATTGAGTATTCCCCCCTGTAAGGAAAGTTACACTGTAACGTCTGTAAAAGAGATAGTCTTTGCTCCTGCTTAGCATTCAGCATACCGGGAGTGGGACAACTGGTTTGCCCGTTGTCTTTATAATGTGACAGGGTGGTATGTGTTGATTGTTGTCTTCGGCGGCATGCTTCATTAATATAGTAGTATAAAAAACCAACAGTTCCACTATAGAAGAAGGCACAACACGAACCAATCAACCAATCTTGACCCTGAACATAAAAAACTATCTATTCTGTGTTGTTGTCTCCTAAATCACCATGTTATTATTTCTTGGTATGTCCAGATGTGGACCAGTAACGTCATCTAGACGAAGGCGTACCACCAATATAGAGGACGTTCATACACATGTTTCTCTTACGTCACTCAAAGGCATACCAAAACGCACCCCACATCGCTTGTCACTGTGTCAAACAGGGATCTAGTCGTTAACTGCATAACTCCATTAGTTCAAGGTCGCTAAGTGATGGCCACACAGTGTCATTATAGGAGGTCTGTAAGGTCATGATAGGAGGTCGGTAAGGTCATGTAGTGTGAGATCAGGGTTAACGATATCAACATCCGAGTATTCTGTAGAATATTGGATACTTTATTCATTGGCGTCATAGAGCAGCTATTTGGTACAGTTACTTTCCCTGTTTTATTTGCTTTTCAGTAGCGACCGAGTCATAGCATCAATGATCCTGAAAATGGACTTTTTCCACTGTTCTAAATCTCTTTTGCGCTATTTTTAGCAACCAAAAATGGTCAGTTATTAAAAACAAAAAGCCATATGTTTCTTAATGCATGGAAATAGAAATTTCAATTTTCATTCGGGCTGTTTATACTAGAACAACATTGAAACATTCTTCTAGGGAAAATGATTCTTAAAAAAGCTCAAAGATCGACATGATAATTACTATAAATGCTCCCTAATGTGTTAATAACTATGTATTCGTGATTGGTATTCTGCAATACTATATAGAAAAAAGCCATCCACTGTAGTTCATTTTTATAAACGGAAACATACTCAATATTTCACTACCTCGATCTGATGATTAAAGTTATCGTTGTTTCTTTCAACAGTTGTTGGAAGTTTGTTGTCGGATTCACAAAAATAAAATAAAAAAAAAAAACAAAAAAAAAACAACGTTATTCCCGTTGATGTTATATACAAGTATTTACGGTTCCTGTTGTCCGTTTTCTAATCTTGCTTCAATTTTTAATTTAAAATATACAGACATTCACACAAACATATTGCATACAGGAGAGGTCATCCTTAAATAAATAAAGCAACCAATTTCAACTATTTGTCAATTTGCCATTTGAAATGTGAATGTGTCGATGTGTATAATTTTTCACATAGACTCTATTCTACATAATGTATGTTACTGAAATAAACCATCCACTGATTAAGAAACACCGATCAATCACATTTGCCCATAAAACATTAATATACTCTGATTTGAATTCACAATTCACGGATCTCTGTATTTTACCGATTAGATATAGGAAACACAACATGGCATTTTTATCCTCTAAATCGTTGTTGATCGATCATCACTAGATACAGTCGTGTTCGCCATCACCTCCTCATAGTAAACAAACCAATATCGGCAATAATAAACAAAGATATGATCGATAGGGTTCACGGACTCTCGGCAACGGCAACTGTATAAATCAGCCAGAGGATCACACAGACATGGCGCATGCGTTGTGGGATAGTTCTGTGATGATCGGAGTTATTCCGTTGTTTTCCATTAAATATTTGAGAAATCAAGAAGAAATGTCTTCCTTAATCAATATCATAGATATATTTCTGCAAACTGAAATATTTTAAAACAGCCCAAGCTACGCCAAGGTTTTAATCCAATTGTTTCACAAATAAACGCTTGTTCTTCTGTTGTCCTACTTTAAAATTCAAACACAACTGCGTGCTTATACTATATACATGCAAGATAATATCTTACACAAACCCAGCATTATGCCAGTACCATCGAAGCTTTCTTCGTACCATTTACAAATTAATGTGTCCGCATATCTGATACCAAACTAGGGTTAATGTAATAAAATATTGTAAGTCACCTCCTAACCCGGCTGTACAGCTGTCTGGGGACGGGAAATGTACATGTCTACCCCATTCGGCCTGTATATCAGTGTATATCAATTATCATATCCTCTGTAACTCAATAGACGGAGCCGGAATTACCCGACATCGAATTACATTAATTTGTCACCAGGGATCTCATATGTAGAAGGTATAGATGTAAGTGATCGCTACTGAATCTTACCAATACATGTAACTATATAATGTATTATCCATATGTATGTTATGTCCATGTCGTTAACGATGATATGTATAAAAAATGTGACAGTTGTGATATGGGGCACCACATGTGGGACAGGAAACTCCATTCATCTACAACGTATGTTTAATATTAATGTATTTGCGATTATTTGGCGAGGGTCAGTAATATGGTTTCATAATTCTCTCATCGGGACTCGGAATATATATTTACATCATGTCTGTCCATTCATTCTTGTCCGGGCTCGATTTACTACACTATAACTCCATAATTTGTTATGTGGTTCAGCCCAAGTGACACTGTGACCTACATTTTGACATAATCATTCTTTGTTATACTTTGTTTACGAAATCATCTAGGCGAACGGGAATGCATCAGTACGGCACATTTGCTACTTAACTTGAATTTGTCAAAATAATTTTTTTTAGATGTCTTTCTGAACCTCGTCTGAATTAATATTATAATTTCGGATTGGTCATTCAAGCGTGTTTGAATCCATATTCACTTTCATTTTCTAATATTGTAAAATGACAAATGTATCATTTTTATATGTTTACAGTAAAACACAGTTTGGATGAATCTCTGGGGACCAACGAAATTCTTTTGTTATAAGCATAGTTCGTATATATAGATACTGTAAATGAGGGACCTTGCTTGGGGATGACACTTCCTATATTAACTACATGTAGCCATGAATTCATTATAAACGTGTTCTAAAGAGTACCTGTTTTACAGTACAATTTTAATGCTTTGACGTCTCCATTGCACACAGACTATAGTTGACTATACCGAACCCGATGTATTATTTTACCCAATGACATTACTTAAGCTCCAATGACGTTGATTTCTAACGTCAGTAATATGCCATTGGTGACAACATTGCTTTACTGTCTACGTTAAATAATGACGATATGTATCCATCTCCTTGAATCAGAAACTGAACTTAAGATTAGGCACATGTATGGACCATTGAGCTATATTGATACTCTATAACGGGATGGTGAAAGAAATCATGATTTCAAAATGTAAACATGCTTCCGTATAAACGCTTAGCTTCACTACGAAATACTGTGGGTGGTTTACTAAATCATCAACGTCATATGACATCACAATTTTCAGGAGGTATTTTATTTAGATAGTTTAACCTGCAACTGATATGAAAAAGTAATCTCATTTCTTGCTCTTTTTCAATCGAGATGTTTTAATAGAATTGATATGAAGATATTTAGTGTCTCTTTATTGTATCTCTGCCAAAGATCCGATGTTACACTGGAAAAAGTGCATACAAGTTTTACGTACGTTATAAAAACGCATGTACAACGCATGTTGAGGACCACGCATGTAAAACGTATGCACGAAACTTATGCAATACATGTGTTAAACATGCGCAATATGGTAAACAGACGTAAAACGTAAACGTATGTGAAATGGACGTTTCAAAACATGTGTTATACATACGTTTCATCCTATTATAAAATCCACCTTTTTGTTTATATGTACATTTACATAGTCTGACAGGTGAAGTGAGATACAAGACAAAAAAAGTGATCAGTTCACTTTGGTCGCCTTTTACGATCAAGCCATGGAGGCAGCTTATATTTAAAGCTTAACACATTAGCTTTATGATTAAGACGGATGAAAACTGACTTGACAGAAGAATGACAAATTAAAGCGTGAGAAGTATTTGTTTACACGTAAAGCACGTGCTGTGGACAGTATTACCTACCAGCACGTGCGATGTATCAACTGGTTGCAGTGACGTAGCAACAGCTGGTGTATACACATACTAGGACTTACAATAGGGCTGAAATGTTACTGAGGCGTTATTTGTGGAACATGGTGTTCCCAATACTACAAAAACAACATATCAATGTCTCACGTGTAAGGTGTTGCCAGGGTTACGACCACAGTGGTTCTGACACTAACGTCGTATATACACGTGTAGGTCAAGGCCGCACACTGGACGGATACCATGTCGTGGGCGGACACAAAAAAATAACTGACCGGTGTACATGTACGTTCTATCATTTATATTGTGATATAAAACATCAAAGAAATGATAGTTTTTACATTAAGTACAATTTCATATTGTGTTAATGTTTCATACCTATGTAACTGTGAACTATGTGCACTTACAACACTTTGCTAATAATCGGTTTTCATTGTATTGCATTGAGATTCCTTCGTATCCCATATTATGATCACGTGTTCTGGTCATTATTGTTCATGGTCCAACTAGACCTATTGCCATGCCAATAGATAGGACAATACTACATATTTTCAAAGATGAATATTTATATTTTGTTTCAACAACACCGGATATCACCTCGGAATACGACACGATATACGTCAAAAACTACCGATAGAATATGCACACTGCAGTTGGTGTCATTATTGATAGAAACAAGAGACACATGTTCTCTCTGTTCTGGGCATCATCTAGATACCTTCACTAAGCCCAATCCATCAAGCAATCTTAATACGTCATTCCACATAATGTTTTGTCGTTACTACGAGCATAATTTACACTAAACACGTTGTGTGTTTGAGAAATGATAATTTTATATTTCTATACATTAACGCGGATCGCTTGCTACCTTCACCGCTTGGTTTTACATATTTTAATATTCAAACGTCACATCATATACACATGTATGAATGTTAATATACAGTTGTTTCATGCCTTTTCAGTCAACAGTCGAAACTCTTTCTCGCGATGTGGGGACCAACCCGATGAACTGTTTCCCGAGGCCGGAGGCCAAGGGAAACAGTTTGTAGGGTTGGTCCCAACACCGAGGGAAAGAGATTTGACTGTTGACTGAAAAGGCATGAAGCAACCGTTTTGTTACTTGAAGTGCAATCTTAAACTGACCTCTTTAGCTTCTGGCGATAAAGACTTTCGCCGAAAGAATACCGGCATTTGAGTCGACGTTTATGACGTCAACAATTAATTATGACGTCAGCAATAAACACATGCAAACGTTCCGTCCCGGTCAACACAGTCAAACTATTGACCGGGCGGATAGGCGAAATTACTTTATTTACATTTAAATAGAGAGTCAGGTAACAGTTTACAACATTACCATGTAAATATCTTGAATTTTTGATTACTTAAGGATAACTAATATACATGTAGTTATTCACATCAGTACACCAAGTGGCAAGTCATTGCGGTCATGTGGCATTGTTTGGTACTAAAATGTGATTGGGAGGGGTGTATTTATTTGTATCTTTGTTTGCATGCTTCATTGATGCTATAAAAAAGATCACAGTTTCCACTATTACAGGAATACACAAAACGATAATGGCCAAACGACCCAAACATACATTCACGTTCAGCAACACATTAGTCTAAACAGAAGTTATCAAAATCATATGTGCTGTAACTGCTGTGCGAAAAATTTGACATCTATTGAAACCATAGGTTTCGATGAATTAGGCTGTTGAAATCATCCAAATGAACAGACAAAAATCTGCAAAAGTTATAATTCATACGATCTACACGGTAACGGTTCTGGTTCTTATGCTTTCATGTATGTATAGATAGAAACATATCTCCTAAAGTCACTTTACAATCACTAATAACATTGCACAAATGTGAAATGAAATTGTAAACAACTTCATAGTTTTACCATAGTTATGTTTTAACGTAAATTTTATGATTTTGGCAGTACAGCCAAAGTCATTTTGAGCACTTATTTGTTTGTAAAATTAGTAGTTATGGTAGTTATTTATTAATGCAAAGCTCTTCTTGAATCGTCTGTATGGAAATTACGGCACATACATGTATAACTTTTATAAAGATACAGTACAACCAATAGATAGACACAGAGCTAAATAAAACGTTTTTATATTAACCCGTCACCAAATCATCTATATGATATAACCGATTCGACAGAACTACAATCAGATAAAATACTTTGCAGACGGAGAGAATGTGTGCAGGGATTGAGAAAACGAAACTAATGATGTTTTATTTTCAACTCTACACAGATAACAAATATGTTGAGAACAGTAATTGGTCGTAGTTTGACATTTCAATTATTTGTTTCAGTACATTGAATACATTTGGGCCGTTCTTATAAAACCTAGTTGTTGATAGGATATTAAGTCTAAAAACCAAACCAATGATTATAACTGTAGCTGTTTATTACAACGCAAACTTTTGTAAAATGCCATTGGGTCAGCTAACAGTTTTTTGTCAGATGAGTGCCATATTTGATACGACAAAAATGTAATAATTTAAAAGTTTCTTTTAAGTTATATGTGCCGTATTTTTCATACTCAAGATTCTAGAAGAGCTTTTAATATGCTATTCACCACCAAAAAATTAGATAATTACAATACTGTCTATGCATAGGTGTTAATTTTACATGTACAAAGACGAGCTGAAAGTTGTTTTTGGCAGTACTGTCAAAAATGTCCAATGTAGTAAACCATTTCTATACATGATTTTATTATATATTAGTGCCATTATAGGCCAATAGTACGCTTATTTTGTTTACCCATATAATGACGAAAAATCGATTTTTCAAAAGTGTAAAAAAAAAAAAAAAAATTGTTTATTTTTATATTCAATTTATTTTGTTTTCTGGTTAACCAGATTCAATGTGAATTACCGAACTGTCTTGTTATTCTTCATTGAAGCAGTTTTCAGTCAATAAATAGGTCAAGCGTTGCACCACAAGATGGAGTCGATAGATTGGAGAAACTCCCTAGGGGTCCAACTCAGTCACTGCACAAATACTACAGCCGTGCGAGAATACTACAGTACAGATGTGTTAATCCAATATCTTCATATCGATTAAAACATCTCCAAACAACTGGCTACCGCCAATTGGATAAAATAATTATTGAAAGTTAATTTAGATGTACTTTTTAGCAGTCGTTAACTGCTTTCCACAGCACGTCTGTAACCTTGGGCGAAGTTTGGGGCGCGTATTTTGTTAGGACTCTCCCATCTTACTTTTGATTTGCCGAAATAGCATTAATATTTTAATGAGAAGTGAGTAGCTTTTTGAAATTCCCTTTAACACTATTTGAGAAAACAATAGGCAGTGTGATTCTTCCCATTATTCGGTTACTTTACTCTCGAGGTTATAGTGTTCTAGATCTCCATGGCAACAATGGTTCTTATATATCGTATCCATCCTTCTCTCTCACTTTTTGAATCAGGGAGCAGTTGGACGCGTCTGAAGTTACTGCGATCGTTACCCATTTTTATGCACGGATAACTCACTCTTAAATATGTAACAGCTGACTTAACTGAAAACTGTGTGCGACAACAGAGAAGACAAATAGTTACGGTAGATACACTATATTGCTTTAATGTCATCGTTCTCTGTAATTTTACAATGAAATCTCCGTACAGGTCTCTGCTTGATCATTTTTTTTCTGCTGAACTGCATTCAGTTTCCCTATAATATACCTCAGGGCTAGACATCACGGCATTGATATTAACCCCCAAGCGTATCGCGAATGTGTGTCACCTTACGTAAGGCTTACGCATCTGAATGGATTATTGATTAGACAATTTAATACAGTGAAATAACACCTTGATCATAAGGAATCACATCAAAAACATACCGCAGTCTCCCAAAACCACACACTACAAGACGTTCAGGATGATCAACCCAATGATATTGATTTTAGTCATTACTGTCAATAGTGTGTTCATACAGAAAACGACTTATACATGTATGTACATCATTGTACCAGAGCGTTATCGCTCATGAATTACCAGAAGTTCAAACATTTTCTGTATCCTCCCTTGTCGACATAAACCAATTAATTCGACATTATACATGGGTGAAGATAAAAGCATTGTTCCGGAATTATAAAACGTCCCCGAGCAGAATATTATTACCATATGAATCGCAACCTTGTGGTCACATGAGAGTTTGGAATGAATTCCTATCACGGAGAAGATATAAGGACGCTTTAATCGCAAATCATAATCGGAAAAAGAATGTTTTCTTCTAATGACATCTAAATTGAAGGCCTTCATATAACAATAACTTCGGTTAAACAGGAGAATTTGACAGAAAGTTCATGTCGAATAAGTAATGTCTTACGAAGATAATGAACTCAAACAAAATCCCAAAACATAAAGACGGATTTAAAAATATCCTTCCTGATAATATGAATAAATTCCCAAGTAAAAAAAAGACAAAAAATAAACAAATCCTCACTGCCAAATTATAAATATTTTATTCATACAGTGATGTTTTTATTTCATGAACTTATTGTACTGTTAACTCTCTTCCGCGTGCGATTTAGTTTCGCGATGCAAGTACATCCCCGAAACGTTTCCACTGCGGATCAACATCATATTTATTGATATTAGGAATTGCCATTTCGCGAATTTTAATCTTCACAAACTTGTTTTGAAATGAAAATCGCGAAATTTTAGTAACCGCAAAAAGTTGGTTTGTAGTATATTAATGATAGTAAATGATAAATAAGAATAAGAATAAATAAATAAGAAAGACGCCGTGCAATATAAGACAGTAAGTAAAGATAAAAAAAACATAATCAACAAGATAATATCCTGTCACTAACGTTTTCATATCAAGTCAAGATATACATTAGTTCAGCATATAACACATATTTATTTAATTGCCAAATATTGAAGTTTGAAAGACAGAAATGGTGTCCTTTTTAGAGCTACAATTGGTACCTTTTACTGCTAATGGAACAAAGTAAAGGTCATGGACAACATTATTGAAACCTTTGTATGCATTTTATCCTACTTGGTTTATATCACTTATCTACTAGGCAACAAAACTGAACCGCAGAAAATATCAAATTCACCTCCAGACATTATTTTCTTTATATATACATAAGTCTACAAATTGTGAACTTTACCTCTTGTGATCGGTATGGTAGATAATAAGAATGGTCACTGTACGTGCGCATGTTCGTTTTGGACAAAAATATTATATAAATACATGTATAAGTATAAAATAATTGGAAATCTACCAAAAAGTATACAAAAGTTTGCCCGAGTGATTGTCTGAGGCAGTGCTCCACTAGGACACGTAGGCACCGTTTTGTACCCGGCCGAAAGGTATAGTAGGCGGGGTAAGTACATATTCATGCCACACCAGTGTGTGATACTGTTAAAGAATATAGTATTGATCTGTATGATTCTCCAGTATACACGGTTGTCTTCCTTACAGCAGTACAGGAACACTGTCGCCCTAAAGTTCACGTGCCTTAGGCACGGTTATTAAAGTACCCCCCTACCAAAAGGTATCCGGATATATTTTATTTCTGCATAAAAAATACCTCCCTGCTGTAAATGCTCGTGTTCAATATATTTTGTCACAAAATGGTTGAATTTAGTTAGACTAGAGCAGAACTGAGGGTTGAAGTTAATAGTGTCTGTGACCCAAACAGAGAAATCCTCACCTCCGAGAATAGTTTATACTTGTTTTGTCTATTATAACAAGTTTAATTAGAGAAAATCACTTGACATATACAATATACAGTACTATTTATGCATGGAGCACATTTTATGCATGACATAGATTTCTAAGTTTTATATATATAACCTCTACGCAGGCAGTATGTCTTCAAGTCAATTTGCCGTGAAATTGAAGTCAATTTTCATGAAGATTTGTTTTCGGGTCAATTTCACTTGAAATATTTTAATGTAAAATTAAGGTCAATTTTAGGTTAAATTGACATGAATAAAAGCTTCAGGTCAATTTCACCTGAAAAAATTCTCTATGTGAAATTCAAGTCAATTTCATATGATATTTACCTGAAATGACTTTTTTTTTTGCTCTTTTCAGCTACATTTTACCTAAAAACTTTCACCGGACATTGACCTGGATTTACCTGAAGACATATTGCCTGTGTGTACATCATATAAAATGACTAAGAAAGTCAAAGAAGGTTTAAATGTTTTATTAATCTATGCTTAATACAGTTAGGTTTAAACTAAAATCAATCGAAATCAGTTTTTTTATTGAAGAGAGGTAATTATTATTTCAAACATTTCTGTTTTGTAACTGAGATCTCCACACATTCCGTTAGTATATATATGTATAAACGTCAGTGATAGTAACCCCTGAAGTATCGAGGATGATATAGCACACAAACCGTAAAACGCGAAAATAAGATCCCGCTGAAAGTATGAAATGTATAATGTTTGTTAAAATGGCAGTGATGTGTCGTTTTTAATGTGCGTGTTGAAAAAACGCGTTCTTTGATTTTTGTATTAACAATCATTCGTTCGAAATCTGTAACAACGCTTATACTTTAAAATGATATGTGCTATAACTAGGCGAACATTTTGACATGTTTTTTTTCCCTTGATTACTCTTTTGATAACCATGAGGTTTGATATATTCAGTTGTGAAAACCATTAGAATGGACAGACAAACATTGTGACGTCATTGGTTCAACACAGAATGTATGCACTGTAAAATTCTTGTTTTTTATGCCTTATGTATGCTTAGATGATAATATGCCTGCGAAATAACTTTACAATTTTAGTATTTTTAAAATTAAAACCTATGCATTTTTAAGTATTGTAATTCTCAAAATATTGGTAATATTCGGTGGTAAGTAATATTTCGAAAGCTCTTTTTGATTCGTGAGCATGAAAATTATGGCACATATAACTTTAAGAGTTGCATCCCTTCAATCACAGAATTAACGAGAACGAAACAAAATGAATTAATTAGGTTCGAATGACTCACATGATTGAATTACTGGCGATTCATTTGTAGGAACACTATGCAATACTAGAAAGGCACTTAGCTAATGACGTTCGCATTAATTACGATACATCTGTATTCATTTGGTTTTTTTCCAAATCATTCAAATTGACACAGTAAATTATTGACGCAAACGACAGTTAGAGTTACGGTAACGCGATCGGTTTGTTTACCTAAAACGTGTACCCAAATATGGATTGCTTATTCCCTTATTTGATAAACTATCTCCGATTTAGGCTCCATTGTTTTGTTACCATGGAAACCAGCTGAGAGCCTGTACCGTTGACATGGATAATGGACACTTTGTAACTTAATTACACAGTGTGTCATACTAGGATGTTTAGCACAGGACGTCATCGGAGAAACAGGACACATGTAATTGCACGTCCGACGAGCATGCGCACTGCCTCGTGTACACGACGAGTGTGATGCAAAGATGTAAACATACATTGAGTGAGAAAGGAAATCGATGTATTTAAAAATCGTAAAATTTATCACACTTTATATTCTCTTACATCATCTGTTAATAGGACATTTACGGAGATACCATCAAAACGTATGTGGAGAATAGTTTATATATAGGGGAGACCATTATTATAAGACTTTAGCTATTGAAAGGGCATTATACATATACAGATTATCCACAATTGACAACAGCCTTTGACAGAACGATTCACTTAGAAGGTTAATATTTTATTTAGAAGGTGGTCCGCATAGAAAACAGACTTGGAATGAGCTGTTGTATGAATGTTTTAGGAAGGAGGTTGTAAGCAAACGACAGCAGCTTTGATAAAACATGGTTGTCAAGGCCGTTTTATATTGAAAATGTCCACTTATAACCTGATGTATTTAAGTCAAGTTCCATGAGGTTGTTTTCCTCAAATAAACTCCATTTTTTAAAGAATGTTTGATTCGGAGAACCAACGTGAAGATTTATGGAGAATGTCAATGTCAGAAACCCAAAAATCACGGTTCTAGTCTTTGTCTGTCACAAACGATAGAACGGTATGACTCGTGGGGATGATGAGGGAATATATTTACAAAATGTCTGAAAGAATATGGTTGACAATCCATTATTTTGCCGTTTTAGTTTTAGCTGTACCACTTTGTTTTTATTTGAAACTGGTTCTCCGGTGCATTTCTCTTTCTAAATCAAAAAAAATTATCTGGTTTTTATTTCGTTTATTATTATTATTATTATTACAAGCTAACCGATATTTACATAATATATAATTAATTTTCGCAATTTTCAGTCATGTGGACATGACGTACCTAGGAATTATTTTACATGGATAATTTGCGTGCCCCTGTGCTTGGGCTGAGGTGACCAATATTACATTTCACGGTTCCGGAATAGCAGTTGAGATGGGTTGTTTTTATCTTGTACATACGTTCCTTCCACATATTCATAATTCTGAACATAACTGTCGAAGACAGATATATCTGGATCAAATTATCGATGAAAAGTTGCATAATACATATGTATAAGACCACGATCGAGTGTATTGTGGGTAGCGATAGGCCTAGGACGTCTCCATGCAGGCGGTATATGGAATTTTCAAATTATTATTTGCCTAGATGAAATAAATGATTTGTTTTAATGTCCAGGAGACAGGAGTCATCTCGTCTTTCCGTGTCAACACCAAACTAAAACTAACGGGCCTATTCAGGGACACGTCCTTGGCCTAGCTAGTATAAGATACTGACCGTGTATATATCCGATGTAAATCCTCAGATATATAATTATTAATTATGTAGTAATAGAGCTACATGTACATGGTTTGAATAGGCATGTTTGCATGATATATTAAAAAAAAAACGAAAAAAAATTGCCGCCGGTGGTGAGAATCGAAAGATCAGAAGATCTGCACGTTAACACTCAGCCAGATTTCTGCTTTTTTATATACAGTGATTTTTTTTTTATAAGAAGCAGATAACATTGTTATTTTTTTGATGATGTATGATTGAGTATTTCCTAATAGGAAAAATAAAAATTTGTAAATGTAATGTGCATGTAGCTGTTGTTTCAGCATGAAGAAAAGTGAAAAAATGATAATAACACATTGATCACAAATCACAAAGTTTTTTGTTGTTCTTTAATATACCTGGTATACGATAATCTTTGTTTGTTATTTTATTGATTTTTTTTTCTGATATGCTCGAACGTCGGTGAAGACACCCCCTGAGAGGAATGAGTTAGATTTCGCCGAGACGAAGCACAGGCTCGTGTTACGTTGATACGGAAAAACAGTTTTTATACCATGGAATATCAAAGTTATATGCAATGAGAAATTGTACAATACAATCTTTTTTAGATTATATCTTTCTACTGCGTATGCATCGTAAAATTCTACTAAGTTGCATGAAAAATCACGATAACTGCAGGTACAGATACTGTAGGCCTAACGTGATTTGATGCATTCAACTCAAATATAAAAAAAAATGAATGCTATTGCCGAAACCTTTTGGACTAGAGATAGTCTTAAGTCTTCAAAGATCGCTTTTTAATGAATAAAGAAAAAAAAACACAAAAAAAATCACGATAGCTGCTCGCAACCCAGTGATAGGCCTACCGCGGTTTCATCGGTTTTCGACGGCGAAAGACCAAAATAGATTTCTTTTACACACAATGTCAAACATATTCAATTCAAAACATTATTTATATGTTTCAGAAGCATGTTAATGATGTTTTTGTGCAACATTTCATGAATGTCATCTACTAACGAAGCATTGTATCCACAAACGCTGTAAGATTTACATTGTAGCCTACGTAGGCCTACTGTTTCTTTTTGTCAAAGTGACGTTTAAATAATGAAATGTTTCAAGATAAAGTAACACTATTATTTTAAACTATGTTAAGCTGTATATGAGTGCAAATTGCCACCATAATACCACAAATGAATGCTTATTCAATCCTTCAAAACGTCAGCTTGCAAGGTCGAATCACCCGGGCTCATAGAGGACTAAAACGTGACGTCATTGGAATGTTCGGGATCAAATCGTCAAATTTAGAAATGGTAATCAGAATAAAGAAATTAATCATTTATTTACTCACATCGCAATATTTTCATATCGCAACTGTTACAGGAAATTCTTATTACCTGGTATCGAGTTCTATACCTGATTAATCTCGATATTAGTGCTGAAAATATCTGGTTTATTGATATTGTTCCGCTACTTTTGTTGATTTTGAATTCGCAAATTCGAAGGGCATCAGAACGCTTGTTTTCAACCGGAATCAACACCGTAGTGATAAAGACCTTCCAAGTGAATTTTTACATCGGGGGGAACAGGGACATAAAAAGTTGATTTTCTCAAAAAGTAAGAAAAATAACATACATTAATTTTGCTGGAACACTAAAAAAATCATTCTGATTTCGGAACAGTTGGAATCATGAAGATACCTCTAACAGTATTTTTATTATTATTAGTATATATTATGTAAGTAACAAGCTAACCGATACTTACATTATATATGTGATTGGCTTCTTAGGTAAAATATGTGTTTTCGTTTAAATATCATATACAGTGTATATAACAATAATGACAATAAAAAAGCTAACCGAATTTTTTAACATGTGTATAATATATATAATTCATTTTTCATACGGGCATCCACTTGAAACATCATGATATACACGTGCATATCAAAAGGTCTCCAATACTTTCAAATGACATACAATGTAGGTATCAATTTACTAGTAAACGTTTCTGTCATAATTTGCGTGCCCCTGTGTCTTGGCTGAGGTGATCAAGATTTAATTTTACGGTCTCGGAATAGCAGTTGAGACTGCTTGTTTTACACATGTTCAAAGAAATTTATTTGTCGAAA
Source organism: Argopecten irradians (assembly GCF_041381155.1). Taxonomy (NCBI): domain Eukaryota; kingdom Metazoa; phylum Mollusca; class Bivalvia; order Pectinida; family Pectinidae; genus Argopecten; species Argopecten irradians. The sequence continues at coordinate 24,861,942 of NC_091149.1, read as the reverse complement.
AAAGATATATCTAGAATTAATATCCCAGGAAAAGTTACATAATATAAGACCACGATCGAGAGCATCGTGGGTAGCGATATCCCAAGGTCGTCTCCTTGCAGGCGGTGTACGGGACTTGCAAATTATTTAGTCTAGATGAAATAAATGATTATTCTAATTATTGGTTTATGTAAATAATGAATGTACTTGCAATATTTCCAACGTTGGACATTTTTATTTTGCTATAATTAACATCGCTGCTGCTATCGTTTGTGCGATGAGATGAGATGAGATGAGATGAGGAGGTTTTGCAGAGTCATCTCGGTTTTCCCTGTCGACACCAAAATAAAACTTGTATTGTAAGATAGCGACCGGGTATTCTGTTTATCCTGCAACTTTTTCATTATACATACAGAAGATGGTAATAAAAACGAATGCAAATTGCCTGTTATTTACACAGAATGTTCATTCCGGTGATTGTGACGTCACTGTTTGGCGGGATTGACTGCCGTTTCATTCATTCCTACTAAAAGTGACGTCACTGGAATGTTCGGGAACAAGTCAACAACTTTAGAAATTGAATCAAACGAAAGAAATTAAAGATTTATTTACTGACATCGTAATATTTTCCTATTGCAACTATTACAGGAAATTCTTATTATCCGATATTGGGTTTTGTGCCCGACTAATGTCGATATAAGAGCTGAAAATGCATTGTTTCTTGATATTATTCCGCTTCTTTTGTTGACTTTTAATTCGTAAAATGAACTTAACCCGCGAAGGGCGTCAGAACGCTTGTTTTCAACGTGAATAAACACCGTAGTGATAAAGACCTTCCAAGTGAAAATTTGCATCAGGGAAATAGGGACACAAAAAGACGATTTTCTCCAAAAGTAAGTAAGTTACACTACATTAATTTTGCTGGAACACTTAAAAAATCGTTCTGATTTCAGAACAATTGGAATTATGAAGAAACCTCTTACAGTATTTTTATTATTATTATTATATATAATGTAAATTAACAAGCTAACCGATATTTACATAATATATCATTTTCAGTCATGTGGACATGACGTACATAGGAATTATTTTACATAATGAATAATTTGCGTGCCCCTGTGCTTGGGCTGAGGTGACCAATATTACATTTCACGGTCCCAGAATAGCAGTTGAGATGGATTGTTTTTATCTTGTACATACGTTCCTTCCACATATTCATAATTCTAAATATAACTGTCGAAGACAGATATATCTGGATCAAATTATCGATGAGAAGTTGCATAATACATATGCATAAGACCACGATCAAGTGTATTGTGGGTAGTGATAGGCCTAGGACGTCTCCTTGCAGGCGGTATATGGAATTTTCAAATTATTATTTGCCTAGATGAAATAAATGATTTGTTTTAATGTCCAGGAGACAGGAGTCATCTCGTCTTTCCGAGTCAACACCAAAATAAAACAAACAGGCCTATTCGTGGACACGTCCTTGGCCTAGCTACTTTAAGATACTGACCATGTATATATCCGATGTAAATCCTCAGATATATAATTATTTATTCTGTAGTATATTGTGAATGGTTTAAATTGGCATGTTTGCATGATATATTAAAAAAAAAACGAAAAAAATTGCCGCCGGTGGAGAGAATCAAAAGATCAGAAGATCTGCACGTTAACACTAAACTAGATTTCTGCTTTTTTATATACAGTGATTTTTTTTTATAAGAAGCAGATAACATTGTTGTATGATAGAGTATTTCCTTATAGGAAAAATAAAAATTTGTAAATGTAATGTGCATGTAGCTGTTGTTTCAGCATGAAGAAAAGTGAAAAAAGGATAATAACACATTGATCACAAATCACAAAGTTTTTTGTCGTTCTTTAATATACCTGGTATACGATTTTTAAATCTCTGCCTAATCTTTGTTATTTTATTGATGTTTTTTTCTTATATGCTCGAACTTCGTTGAAGACACCCCCTGAGAGGAATGAGTTAGATTAATTTCGCCGAGACGAAGCACACGCTCGTGTTACGTTGATACGGAGAAAACGACAGTTTTTATTTTATACCATGGAATATCAAAGTTATATTATGCATTGAGAAATTGTACAATACAATCTTTTTTAGATTATATCTTTCTACTGCGTATGCATCGTAAAATTCTACTAAGTTGCATGAAAAATCACGATAACTGCAGGTACAGGTAGGCCTAATGTTATACAATGCACAGTCGATGTCGGGAACAGATCCGATTTGATGCATTCAACTCAAATATAAAAAAATGAATGCTATAGCCGAAACCTTTTGGACTCAGAGATAGTCTTAAGTCTTCAAAGATCGCTTTTTTAATGAATAAGAAAAAATAAACACGAAAAAATCACGATAGCTGCTCGCAACCCAGTGGTACCGCGGTTTCATCGGTTTGCGACGGCGAAAGACCAAGATAGATTTTTTACAAACAATGTCAAACATATTCAATTCAACTTATTAATTATATGTATCAGAAGCATGTTAATGATGTTTTATGTGCAATATTTCATGAAATTCATCTACTAAACGAAGCCTTGTATCCACAAACGCTGTAAGATTTACATTGTAGCCTACGTAGGCCTACTATTCCTTTTTGTCAAAGTGACGTTTAAATAATGAAATGTTCCAAGATAAAGTAACACTATTATTTTAAACTATGTTAAGCAGTATATGAGTGCAAATTGCCACCATAATACCGCAAATGAGTGCTTATTCAATCCTTCAAAACGTCAGCTTGCAAGGTCGAATCACCCGGGCTCATAGAGGACTAAAAAGTGACGTCATTGGAATGTTCGGTATCAAATCGTCAAATTTGGAAATGGTAATCAGAATAAAGAAATTAATCATTTATTTACTCACATCGCAATATTTTCATATCGCAACTGTTACAGGAAATTCTTTTTACCTGGTATCGAGTTCTATGCCTGATTAATCTCGATATTTAGTGCTGAAAATATCTGGTTTATTGATATTATTCCGCTACTTTTGTTGAGTTTGAATTCGCAAATTCGAAGGGCGTCAGAACGCTTGTTTTCAACCGGAATCAACACCGTAGTGATAAAGACCTTCCACGTGAATTTTTGCATCGACATAAAAAGTTGATTTTCTCAAAAAGTAAGTAAAATAAAATACATTAATTTTGTTGGAACATTAAAAAAATCATTCTGATTTCGGAACAGTTGGAATCATGAAGATACCTCTAACAGTATTTTTATTATTATTATTATATATTATGTAAGTAATTATTTTAATTGAAATTGAAGTTGGATCGACCACTTGAAGCCGAGGATTGTGCTTAAGATAGATAAGATATATTTTCCGCCATTACAATTGATCTCTTTAGCGGGCAGTGACACGTAAGACAGGCGGATGGTAGTATTGATGAATAGACGGGTCTAGACCAAACCTAACGAGATAGAGTCAAGCTAAATGTCAATTGTATTCATTGGAAGACGAAAATAAAACTTCAATATTAAAAGTCCGAGGAAGTTTTTAAATTGAAGAGTTTTCTGTACTTGATTAATGAGAAAGAAGCAAAACATTTTTAACTTGGTCAATATTTTTCCCTTAGTACTTAATGCAATAGATGATATTAATGCATAATGATGACATTTTAAATTTAGTAAATAATGCTAAATAGACTCGGATGACAACCATTATTTTCGGTATGATAATTACGGCATTAATAAATGACCATTTCAACAACATCAATTTATTTATGTTGTCTTTGATAGCAGTAAATTAAAAGCAGCAAACGAACTGCAGGTTCTGATCAGGGTCAGGCTAACATAAAGTAATCATCATTAAATGTATTCTCTTTAATGTCTCATTATAAATCAAACTTCTCTACTCCATACTTACAATGGGTTAACATTTCTGTAGAGTAGACCACGTCCTCGGATAATTACTAATGACATTATTTATCATCAGAATAGACATATCTGTATTCCATGGAGGCCATTATGACTTACCGGTTTCCCAAATCGCTAATTCTACAGGAAATATGTTCTGGACTCTAAACGGATAGGCTAAGATATAGACGCCATACCCCGCCTTTGAAATCCTTAATGCGAAAGGACGCCGTTTTTAGATCACAAAATCAAATTAACAATTACATGAATCTTCCTTGATCTCACCTGTTAGTCCCTAAATGGAGGGATCATTTCACCTTATACCAGCATGGCCACTTAAGTTAAGTTTCCTTCCGCACCGAGAATATCTCGTCTGATTCTAGACAAATGTAACCGAAGACATTAGACCGAATTACTGCGCGTAGTAATATACTGAAAGTTTCAACGCCAAACTGTTGAACATATTCCACGGAAGTATATCCGCGTAAACTCGTTACAACGTTTAGTCATTAAATTAGTCCCCTCAGGTCAGATCCTTCTAACTCTGTTTTTAGTTTGTTTTCATCTCATTAGCGTTAGATAATTCTAAAATGGTTTACAGACAAAACAGATGGCTCGTAAGAAAAGAATTCCATTAGTCAGTTGATAGTCGCTGGCGGCCATTTTTGGAATCTCTTTACAATGTTTAGACCTTAGAGGAAACATGTCTTCTGTAATTACCAGTTCATACCAGTCTGCGTTTTGATTGCTTGCTTTATCTCATTTTTATGAATACATAATATGAACATTAAATCAGAAAATATGAAGTTTCATGACCTTGATTGTCGTTTAGAGTTAAGTATTTCAAGTTGATTGATTGATTTTTTTCATAACTTGCGGCCAAAATACCACGAGCCAAAACCCATACAATATTATCCTATTATTATCGGATAAAGTCGACGCTTAGTGGTGTTTCCTTGCACTACATTTTAGTAGACGACGATGATATAATACATGTATAATTATATTAATACATATTTTTCTTTTTTTTTCATGTCCATTGGTGTTTGCTGTTTCGCTAAAAGGTAAGTTCAATATTTTTTCTGAATATCTTACGACACCCCCATAGTCACCTGACATCAACCATTCTATATTGGTTGATACTAATGATAAATTGTGAGTAAGGTGTTTTGTAATACTGGTAACATTTTCTGTTTTTTCGACAGTAATACATCCCATTTCTCAATTTTTAACAAGATATTTAGTAATTTGAGAAATGAGTTTAAAGTGAACAGTCGGGCAAGGATGGATAAAGTCTGTAAAAATGGTGTGAATGTGTCCAGTATAATTTCTTATGACATGGAAAAATAAAATCTCTCGTCAAAATCTGTCTGCGTACGAAGAAATTAATTCAAAGTATGGAAATTCTAAAACGTCCTCGCGGCTCACTATGTCCGTGGTTACATTTCCACACAGCCTCGCTTTCAATGCTTTCAACTTTTCTTTACTTTAATTGTCAGAACTGGAAAAATTAGCAGAACTTGACCGTCGTATTAATATGTGAGAACTTTTGGAAGGCCAATGAACGCATTTAGACTGGTTTTCTTTGCCCGACTATTCACTTTAACCGATCAACATGGTTACATTTTCCATACAGCTCTTTCCGTATGGTTTAGAAATTGTGTCAGCTTATTTGTCAGAATTTAAAGACTTAGCTTAATTACAGGCATAAGTAGTATAAGTTACTTAATTTAGGGTTTGGAAACATAATAAAAGCTATGAGTACTCACTGGGAACATGGGTACTTCATTTAACTGAACGAAAATATTTCAAGTTGTTGTAATAATGATTATAACTTGATATCGATAAGAGAAAGAGTATTCAATCATGATTTGAAGACAAATATAGAAATTCACCGTCGATAAACAGAAGAGTAGGCCAACAGAAAGTTCAATCACTGCCTGTGTCTCTAGATTATTCAATATATTCAATCACTGACTGTATCTTTAGATTATTCAATATATTCAATCACTGACTGTGTCTTTAGATTATTCAATATATTCAATCACTGACTGTATCTTTAGATTATTCAATATATTCAATCACTGACTGTATCTTTAGATTATTCAATATATTCAATCACTGACTGTGTCTTTAGATTATTCAATATATTCGACGCAAATTTCATCCGGATGCAAAATGTTCTGTCTTTACAAAAAAGATTCTTACTGACAGATATATTGCACATAAGCGGAATATTGTCAATCACATCAGCAGAATTTCCTTCAGGACCTATCGATTACGATACTGGCTAAACATTGGGCTATAAATCCGTTCTCGGGTGTAGTTTTAATTTCGATTGCGCATTTGACCAGGGACCTGGTATTTATAGTCTAGACCATCAAACTGCGTGACAATAACATATAGGGACAGGTCCCAATAAATATTGTGTATAGTCATCAGGTTCCTGTGCCATCTATCAAATTAAGTACACATGCACTAACATATATCAATGTTTAAGCATTAGAGAAGTTCATTTTCCGTCTCAGCTCTGGTAAACCAACACGACGGTTGACATCCGCTACTTATTAAGGTTTTTATATACAAAAAAAGGATTCATGAAAACACTTGATTCAGTATTGTACCTCTAATTGGATTTTACTGTTGACGATGAACTATACAGTGATACAGTGTTAATGTTAGATATGTTCTGATTTTCCGGTATATTTATTGCCTAATGCCCATATAACAGATATTTTACCCCGTGGTAAGCAGTTGTATGCTTTGTGGCTTCTTCATTATTCGTCAGAATGATAAGTAAGCTCATTCCTATTTTATAACTCTGTCGAATGACTTTATGCCATAAGAGGTCTAATAATACAGCCACAAAATAATCTTAACTCCATCAGCACTATTAATTATCAAAAAGTCGATGGGGAGAATTTTTTCTGCGATACTACCTCATGCCTTATTATATGATCAGGGTTTTTTGTCACTCTTGATTGGCTAAAAATAAATCACCGTATCCACCAGAAAAAAAATTAAAAATTTGTCTGTCATATGTCTGAGAACCTACAATCACAGATTGGACAACATACGCACGTAACTACAATATTAACACCTTTTGAAACAAAGATATAGGTACCTAGTTTTCTCGATAATAAAAAATAGAATTCGATAAGCATTTTTGTAGGCGATGCATTGGATTCGGTGTCAGATTTGCCATTACGTATTTTTATATGTAGCGAGAATGCCCCACACGTAGGTGGAAATAACGGTTTCTAAGTGTGACGAATAAAGGAATATACAACATAAAAAACACATACACGGTAATATTTGTACTGATAGCGATGTGTCGTTCACACATATTAGCAATGGTGCGAGAATTTGGTAATCTCTGGTAAAAGTTACAAATAATTCACAAAAACCTTGCCCAAGGGGTCTCTTAGATAGGGAAACACACGATAAGGAGAAATCATGAAAACGCCGTAAGGACATGGGCCTTCTATCATTAATGAACATTTTGACTCTAAATATCTCTTTAAATGTATATCTGATGGTGTTCTTACTGAAAATGCGGTCTCGGTATCGTTTACAGGAAGTTAAGACCTCTTTTATGATTCGAAGCAGACGATAGCATTTGACCTACATAACGATAACCTTAAGATCTGGTCTTTTTCCTTATGGATAATGGATATACATGTTTGTATTTTTACATTGTTAATGCTTCAGTTGTGTATGTTCATCGCCATTACACTATCCTCTGACTTTGATTCGTGAAATAATATTTGCAGAAAATGAAGATAAATGTCCTTATTTGATTCTGGTTATTGTTGCTTTAGTTTTTTATGCTAACCGCCATCACAATATTCTCTTTCTTTGCGTTTTTGGAATAATTCATAGTAGTCGGATCTTTATATCACACAAAAAACACTTTTAGATAATTCGAACAGCGCCTTTTGTTTGTGTATTGCAACTCTCAAGATTCTTGCGTTTGCATTTTTGCACTGAAAATGGCAAACAAATTTGCTATTGAGACACTTTCTCAGTGGGCTAATACAGAAATACAGACAGACGAATCAGGTCACGAAAAAGAGTATTAAGCCATAAATCCAATAATCCCTGTACATCTGTCCCGTGGATTAGGGCGGGTTATGGTGACTCGGTCGTCATGGGAACGATCGAGATGTCCAACATCGAGGCTGACAAGACGAAATCCACGTTATAGAGACGCTTGTAACATCTCGGTCGGGATTAATGTCCGATAAAGGACAGCCTGCAGTCTCTTATCTTAACTGTTACGATATCATACTTCTGTATTAAACTCCAGACAAGTTCTTCTTTCGACATCTCTCGGTAATGAAAGTTAGTCCCGTTCTGATCACGACAAAGCTTATGGGGAGGAAATACGCAAATAGTCGTGATTGCCTCTGAATGAAATGCGTTATACCATACTATAGATTTCAGGGAAAATTCCCCAAATGCATACTGGTACTAACACCCGTAACGCACTTTAAGGAAGGCCATCCTTAAATGACCCTAGGAAGTAAAGCACAACCGACCAATCATGACCAAAACTGGAACAATCCTCATGATCTGCCAATTCTGCTTTTTATGCATATTTCGATTGGCCACTCATTCATTTAATTCATATTTTAAAATATATTTAAAAAGCAAAACAAAAAATGTTTTCTTATCTTTTTTTCTCAATATTCTCGACAGATTTAATCGTTAATATACAAGATGTAGATGAATGTAATACAAATCTTTTTTGCGAAATCTACAAAATGTAATCTTCTTAGTTTTGGGGTAAAGAAGGCAAGTATAACCAATATTTCGAAAATACCTTTTTCGTATTTCCAAAATTACATTCCATAAATGTCTTGCATTTTAAGTACATTCAGTTTGCTTTCAAATTGGCTAACCGTGCAGATTTCGTTCAGTTCAGTCTTGAATAGAAAAAAAAATTATTGAGACATAATTTGGCAAAATGGTGGTGTATTTGATTAGGGTTTGGAATTTTAAAATATCTGCTTTTATTTAGACATAGCAGCTACTGAATATGTGATGCAAGTCTTTTCATGTACTGTAACCTTTGGTGTACTATAGACAGTCGGAAACATAGCAGAACAGCTTTGTGATGAAACATAATTATGTGTACAAACAGTTGATGGGGATGTAGAAAGTGTTAATGAATACGACCCAGAGGAACAGTTATTGGTATAGGCAAATGTTACAATATCAGGTCCAAAAATAATTCCTGAAAACTAATTACTGTTTAACCCAATAAAGTCGCTCATTTCGCCGACAGCTTGTTACCATATGCAGACATAATCTGTCATTGTCACCATATACAAGTACATGTATTTCCGCTCGTTTGTTCTGTACTTTCGGAACAACTGAAAAATTATCCTTACGTGAGATACTATATCACGAAAATCCGAGCTGTTTGAAAAACTTCCTTGGAACATTTTGTCGCGTTAACTAATGATATGAACACATCCCGAGGGCGTTTTTCTCTCCAATCTAAATTATTCAAACATCACTCCTTTTACAGATATCCTAATTAAGAGATTCATTACTGTCATTGAATGACTATTTTTGAAACGTGAGTGGAACGGCAAGGATTGTCCAGAACTAGAACAAGTCCCGATGGACTTCCCAAAGACAAACAACATCTCGCGAGAGTTTATGATATGGACTTTTAAACGAATTGCTTGTCACAGGCAGCCGATAGGAACATCTGTCAACGTAACATGTATCGGTATTGTCATTGACTAGATTTGGGATCTTGTCACACACCTTCCCAGGGGATGGACGTAGGGCTCTGGTGGTCCAACATCGACCAATTAATCCTGGAAACATTCCTCATTCTAAAGCATCTATTTTGTAAACACTTCATGGAAAAAATATGTAAATCTTTATTCAACGGTGAATTGTTCGACGTAACAACTTGATGTGTTTTATAAAGACCAAGGCCATATAAAGAGTATCAACAGCCAGGATCATTTAAGGACGGCATCAGCTGTATCCAACTACATATCCAATGTTGTGTGTGAATATGGCTGTATGTCCATTTTGGGTATACTAGTGTTGTGTCTCCTTGTAATAGCGTGTTTGGGGAGACTGTGGTATACTCGTGTTGTGTCTCCTTGTGATAGTGTGTTTTGAGAGACTGTGGTATTTTAGTGTTGTGTCCCTTGTGATAGTGTGTTTTGGGAGACTGCGGTTTACTCGTGTTGTGTCTCCTTGTGATAGTGTGTTTTGTGAGGCTGCGGTATACTAGTGTTGTGTCTCCTTGTAATAGTGTGTTTTGTGAGGCTGCAGTATATTTGTGTTGTGTCTCCTTGTAATAGTGTGTTTTGTGAGGCTGCGGTATATTCGTGTTGTGTTTTCCTTGTAATATTGTGTTTTGTGAGGCTGCGGTATATTTGTGCTGTGTTTCCTTGTAATAGTGTGTTTTGTGAGGCTGCAGTATATTTGTGTTGTGAGTCTCCTTGTAATAGTGTGTTTTGTGAGGCTGCAGTATATTTGTGTTGTGTCTCCTTGTATATAGTGTGTTTTGTGTGAGGCTGCGGTATATTTGTGTTGTGTTTCCTTGTAATAGTGTGTTTTGTGAGGCTGCGTATATTGTGTGTGTCTGCGTAATAGTGTGTTTTGTGAGCGCGTATATTGTGTGTGTGTTTCCTTGTAATAGTGTGTTTTGTGAGGCTGCGGTATATTTGTGCTGTGTTTCCTTGTAATAGTGTGTTTTGTGAGGCTGCGGTATATTTGTGTGTGTTTCCTTGTAATGTGTGTTTTGTGAGCTGCGTATATTTGTTGTGTTCTTGTAATAGTGTGTTTTGTGGCTGCGGTATATTCGTGTTGTGTTTCCTTGTAATAGTGTGTTTTGTGAGGCTGCGGTATATTTGTGTTGTGTTTCCTTGTAATAGTGTTTTTGGAGCTGCGGTTATTTGTGTTGTGTTTCTGTATAGTGTTTTTGGAGCTGCGGTATTGTGTTGTGTTCTTGTGATAGTGTTTTGGAGCTGGGACTGTGTTGTTTCTTGTATAGTGTGTTTTGGAGACTGTGTATTTCGTGTTGTTCTCTTGTATAGTGTGTTTTGGGAGATGTGTATTTGTTTGTGTTCTTGTAATAGTGTGTTTTGTGGGCTGCGTATATTTGTTTGTGTCCTTGTAATAGTGTGTTTTGGAGCTGCAGTATATTCGTGTTGTGTTTCCTTGTAATAGTGTGTTTTGTGAGGCTGCGGTATATTCGTGTTGTGTTTCCTTGTAATAGTGTGTTTTGTGAGGCTGCGGTATATTCGTGTTGTGTTTCCTTGTAATAGTGTGTTTTGTGAGGCTGCGGTATATTCGTGTTGTGTTTCCTTGTAATAGTGTGTTTTGGCTGCGTATATTCGTGTAATAGTGTGTTTTGTGAGGCTGCGTGTTGTTTCCTTGTAATAGTGTGTTTTTGAGGCTGCGGTTATTCGTGTTGTGTTTCCTTGTAATAGTGTGTTTTGTGAGGCTGCGGTATATTCGTGTTGTGTTTCCTTGTAATAGTGTGTTTTGTGAGGCTGCGGTATATTTGTGTTGTGTTTCCTTGTAATAGTGTGTTTTGTGAGGCTGCAGTATATTTGTGTTGTGTCTCCTTGTAATAGTGTGTTTTGTGTTGCTGCGGTATATTCGTGTTGTGTTTCCTTGTAATAGTGTCTTTTGTGAGGCTGCGGTATATTCGTGTTGTGTTTCCTTGTAATAGTGTGTTTTGTGAGGCTGCGGTATATTTGTGTTGTGTTTCCTCGTAATAGTGTCTTTTGAGAGACTGCGTTATTTTAGTGTTGTGTTTTCTTGTGATAGTGTCTTTTGGGAGACTGCGGTATACTCGTGTTGTGTCTCCTTGTGATAGTGTGTTTTGGGAGACTGTGGTATTCTCGTGTTGTATCTTCTTGTGATAGTGTGTTTTGGGAGACTGTGATATTCTCGTGTTGTATCTTCTTGTGATAGTGTGTTTTGGGAGACTGTGGTATATTCGTTTCGTGTCTCCTTGTGATAGTGGAACTGTTGTCATTTTTATAGCGCTATCTTACTGAAGCATGTTGCTAGAGACACAGAATAAACACAAACCACCCGGTTACAATATACTGACAACTGGCAAACATTCCACTCCCTGTATGCTGCACAGGAGAAGAAACTTTAACATTTAGACTGAGTTGGTCATTTGCCAATGGCGGAAGCATTCCCACTTTTAGAACAAGTATGTAAATCTTCAGTGACCGGTGGATGCTTCAGGTTCTAACAATTCTAATCTTATGGGTAAAATGTCCGTAAATAATCAAATTGGAAACACAGTTTGGTGTATTAAAGACATTTCAGTTAATATATTGCACAAAAAGTAGTTTCATAAATACAAACATTAAAAATATACTACAATAACAATCCAATAAAAATACAATTATGTCTAAACACTCTATGGCGTTTAGCCTTTTGAGCTGAGTTTATCCTTTTGAGGCAGAGACTAATTACAGTCCTTAGCCAGAGAACGTACTGACACCTTTTCTTGTTCTTGGTGAAGGAAACCCATCGTTGAGCGTACAAACCTAATCGTAATCACACTCAGACGGGCTCGAACTTAAAGTTAAGCGCTCGGTCTACAGCTCACCCTTGAATGATTCCTGTCAGTGCGGATCGAGGTATCCATGTCGTCCGTATTCTGTAGCAATGTGTTTCAGCAAAATAGCACTATAATACATTTCTATATATTTTCAATCTCAATTTTAACTACTATTATTTGCAAAAAGCAAATGAATTTAGCATCAGATAAAAGTTGTTTATGAAGTACGTTGTATAGAAAAGAATTCCAACTATTACAAGACACAACCTATATAAACAAACCTGTATAAAAGAATAAATGGATGCTGTTCTTTGAAGGCATTAACTAAGTTCCCCACCCATGCCCCATATGTACAGGACGACCCGCCATCGATCCCCTACACGGAGCGACACTGTATCTGATGACCGGACATGATAAAGTTCGGCTTTCCAGTCCATCAATATATACCACCACCTGTTGTATGATGTATAAGTTTTATCAATACTATCGACCCTAATGGTCACTGCCACCCCATGGACTCTCGTTTTAATAGGCTAACTAATCGATGGTGCCAATTGGTCCGCTAATTCACCGAGTCCGGCGAAACTATTACTGTTGTTATCGACGCAGAGAATCTCGGTCAATACAACTCTTGTTCTATCACACAGACGCTTAACTGCTATTTTGCCCGCATTTTGTCCCTTTGTTCGTTACGGTAAACAAGCTATTATTACGATAGGCTATATTCGATTTTATTATTTATTTGAAATTCATGTGGCCAGGTAAGCTTATTCGAAATTTTAGTGATAAGGTTAAACAGTATACAACATACCTATTATAAATTTGATAATGCTATCAGAAATTATGATTCTGTTGTTATGCTGTCGTAATCGCATGATATTTACATCTCGAATCAATGTCATATCGTGATGAATGCAATAATCTGAACGTAAACAATAACGAAATATCTCTGGTAGAGCACGTGCACTTATTTACACCTGGTCATGTGATGTTTGGCAATACGGATGCTGATGACTAAATACATCGCCCAGAGAAACGCTTTCATGCGATTTAAATTGAAAAAAGTAGGTAAGCTTTGACGAGGTATTACAAATTCATAGCAAACTTTGATCCCCTATCAGGCTGTTAGGGAAAGTCTGAACTGATTGGTCAGTTAATATGAATACCAGGTGTTAATCATCATCGTATTGTCCGAACCTGTTAGTGTCCAATAAATCCCGTCCGTCGGTAGTGAGGCGTCGTATATTGTACATGTATGTTTTGATAGCACGCGCTTCATTTGTATGAATGAAAACTCCAGTAAACTAAACACGTGTGTCTTCGTTTAGGTGTCAATATTTATGTCGTAAAATCCATATATGGAATTGTTCTGTTTACTACGGGATGTCAATATTTGCGTTGTTAATTCCTCGTAAGGAACTCCGTATAGGTGGTACGTATATGTTTATTGACAAAGACAGGTGCGCTTGACCTTTACACTTAGTGTACCTCCGGGGGCAGCCTTTACATCCACGATATATCGACGAATGCGTTGTGATACCTGCGCATATCTTTCGGATTTTATTCAATTATCTGCGCGGTGTTAATACAGTGAAATGTTTGGACGTTTTTAATTATTGATGTTAATGATCGCGATATGATGATATATTTATACTTTGATATATCTCGGTATACAAGTTAATTGCAACACAATACTAACTACAGAGATTGATTGTAGAGATTCATGTATACTGAATCCATACACGACACGGGGTCTAATTAACCACTTTGTGTTTTGACTCGTCTGTAACAGGTATTATTTCGTGTGCAACAGAAATTGGTAACTTTGGACCATCTACGTTTAAATGATGGTATATCTGAATTATATGTGATTGTACATATGGATTGGAATCAACTTTCTGTACGTTTAGTTTGGATGAGTATATTCGGATTTTATATGGTGTAATTATAATTTATCTCCTACATGTACATGTCCATATGAATCTAACATTTGGCGGTAAGCGTTATCTTTCTGGATTAACTGAAAGTTCGTCTCTTGCTGGAGGATTCAGTAGAAATATTCGGAGCACCTGTAATTTTCTACTTGTGATTATTTTTATCAAGATTTAATTTGAATTCAAATCTTATTATTCTTTTTGTCATTTAGTCAACAAGTTAAACTTTCCCCAATGTTTCTCACATATCTTCATGTATTTCACAAATTCCATCCACGAGTGCTTTTAGAAACGAGTTATATAATCACATGATATTTACCTGTGATTTAAAAGGATGTACACCTGTTGATTATCTTTACTGTGGACTATCTGTGATTTCTCCGATATTTTTGGGATATATACCTGTTGACATCACTTCCGTCATGCGCTCCGTAACCTATAAAGTTCCTGTGGATATACTGGTAAGTATACAAATGCTCCGAAATAGACAGTTATCTTGTTATTTCAGGTTCGTATGTCCTGGTGTGACAACAAACAAGTTCATGGATGTAATCAGTAAATAAGATTATACAAACCAATGATTAGATTAGATATCTCCCCTAACAACCAATGAAAACAGAGTGGGTTTTTTTATCATTTTTGAACCTGCATTTCCAAATGTTGAGATTAATGAAAGGTCAACCCATATGCTAATTTACGGCATGTGAAAACATATATCCCTGTGGCGTTATATGTCATAACATGGCGTTCTGCGAATATTTCATCTAAGTCTCTAATGCTAAAAAGAATTTTTTGCGCCTTCAAGATAGCTTCCGGAGAAATAATCGTTAATTCTGTGATATGTAGAGTTCATTTCCTGCCAGTTTTTTTTTATCAAACATGATTTAGTATCATCCCTTGAATAAAAATACATTTATAAACAAACGTTTCAATCAAACATGAAACTTAAAAGGTCACGTGTCTCGAGAAATGCCAGGCAGCTGGTCTTGTTGTCAGGAAAAGGATGACTTTAGATGTAGGAGGATTTAAAATGTCAAAATGAAAGTGATGAACATCTCACTTTTCTTTACGTTTCTGACTTTCAATGAAAATACATTACGTTTAAGAAATGTATTTACCTGAGGAAATAGTGGGCAGTTGTACATGGAAGTAAGAGTCAAGGAAAAACAGATATAGAATGGGGGGGCAGTTGTTGTAGGGAAAATAGTTGTAGATTAGGGGAAACAGTTGCAGATATCGAAAATAGTTGTAGATATGGAAATTAGTTGTAGATAGGGAACACAGTTTTTATAATTAAAGATAGGGAAAGCAGTTATAAATAGGGATAACAGTTGTAGATCGGGGAAATAGTTATAGACATGGAAAGAAACAGTGGGAAACAGATGTAGACAGGGGGAAAACAGTTGCAGACAGGGAAAACAGTTGTAGACACGAGGGAAACAGCTGCAGACATTGGTGAAACAGTGGGAAACTATCGTAGAAAAGGGGGAAACAGTTGTAGATAGGGAACAGCAGCTGGAAATGAGTGTAAACAGGGGAAACAGCCGAAAACAGCTGTAGAAAAAGAGAAAACGGTGAGAAACAGTTGTAGACTGGAAGAAAAGGTGGGAAACATTTGTAGACAGTAGAACAGTTGGTGTCTTGGAGACACACAGGTATTTTGTGTTCTGTCAATTATTTTATGACATTATTAATCTCTTGTTTAATGGTTTAGAATACACGATAAGGACTTGTGATAACAGCAAACACACACCTCTGTCATTACTTCCATTGATCATGACTTTTTATACCGACAATACGAAACTGCGGATAAAACTGTAAACATGACTCCTGCCATGACGTCGCCCATGCTGGTGATGAAGTGGTTCTAGTAATGACATCGATCGATAAATTGATAAATGATCGGGTGAACAAATAGTCGATAAGATATTAATACAAGCTAGACAAGTGTGATCGGGGCAGCTGGTCGAACCTCCTCCCCCAGGGAACCAGCTTCAAACCGGCGTGTTCGAGTACAGATGACAAATGTATTTACAATGCGTTCGATTACAGCCATCCAAGCGGGTGGATGTCAGACTGTGATATTGATTAGTGTCTTTGTTACAGTTGTAATTGATTTCTGCTTCGTGTTTCTGACATGTTTATCTTCGGATGACACTGGCTCTTGTTTTAAAATGTTTTTCTAAAGAAAATGATCACACTGTCGTCTGCCTTTAACATGTCTGTCGTCTTAAGACGGCGCATTTGTTGTTGATCATGTTATTTCAAAAGCATTTGTATTAATGTTGACACTGCTCTATGCAGCAAAAATGGCCATGCATTTGAGACGTTTCTATAAGTTTTATTCTGCTTAACATCCAATGAACAACGTGTAATGAAATGAAGTGAGTCTGTATGTAACGTCCATATACGTGTACGCGTTTTGCAGGGCTTCCGTACCGTACACGTTTGATCAACATTCTTTACCTTTACGGCATTCCTTTACTTTTTTCATTAGATAGCTTTCCAGAAGTTAAGGAAAAAATCTTAAGTTCACGAACTTTCCTTAACTTCTTGATTACTTTTCTATGAATAAATTAACGTTAAAGACTTCCTTAAAGTTAAGGAATGTTGATGAAGCTGGGCCTGGTGTGGCGAGTGCAATTGTGAGATACATATATGCTAGGTTTACACTATGTTCCCGGCGGCCACGGCAGCCCCGTTTCAGGCCACTGTAGACAAAACGTGGTGACCGCGAGACAACGTGAGACAACGCAGAAGGATGTGATAGACAAACGTGAGCGGTCGTGGTTACCGTTGATGCCGTGCCAGATTTTTAAACTGTCAAAAAATTTGCCACGGCAGTCACGGTACAGACGGTGAACGCCACAGGACGTAATAAAACGGGATTGACGTAACAAAACGTAACAGCGCGTACGAGGCCGTAACAAAACTTCCAGACGGTCCGTGGTGGAACGGGCAACAAGCACGTTCCCCGGAATATCATGGTGATTTCAAGTTGTGTGACGTTCTGTTGCGTTTTTTCGACGTTTTATCACGGTTGATACAGATTGGCTGCACGTTTTGTGCCGTTTTGTCCAGGTTTGCCAAGGTTTTGACGGCAAGCCAAGGTGGATGATAACCGTTTTTATGCGTTCTGTTAAGGCACATCACGGCTTGTAGCGGTTGAAAGCCCGACGTTATACGGCGTGTTACGTCTTATTACGGTCTTATCTTCCAAGCAATATATGATGGAGTATCATTGCCTAGCCTGGTACATATTTGCTACTTCATGGAATTATTTGTATTCATAAATAGAAACAGTCATTATCAAACACATTTAACCCATCAAATTATACCAAAGCTATTATTGCAAAAGGCAGATTAAGTGAGAACCATAAGAAAGAAAAAAATGTGTAGAAACATTTGGTTATAACAATTTTATATTTATACCAAATATAGTTAGGATTTTATTTTCTTTTTTAACACATTTTGTAATTAAAACGTGTTTGAAGTGACACTAAGGCAATAAATAATGTTTCATTTGCACCAAAAAAGCCCGGCATAAGACTTTCATCCCTAGTAAGCCTTGATGGACGGTGAAAAACGTATCGGAGCTTGATCAAAACGTGTAAAACGTAGCAGACCTCATCAGATCGTAACAGGCCTAGAAAGAACGTAGTGGTATCCTTGATAGACCGTGCTAAAGCCATAGTGTATCTTTAACCTCCCAGAATAACATTTTCCCCTATATCCACGGTCCTCCAAGTAATCCGTAAAAGAATGTGGCAAAACTTCGCTTCGACCTAGCTCAACTTGAACACAGAGACAAAAATAGCCAAAATTCCAGGGCGCACCACGTTTCAGTCAAACGGGGCTAACGTGGTCGCCGGGAACATAGTGTAAACCTACCCTCTATCAGACCACCAAGCGGTCTGAGTAAAAGTGGTTTCAATAGCGAGGTGGTCTTAATTCAGAGGTTGTATCCTAGCTAGCTGACCGGTACTAAATGTATATAAAATATTTGAATTCCTAAACAGCAGTGTTCTTGTTACAAAATTGAAATTTTGTAAAATTTTATATGTATGAATAATAGAAATATGATGTAAATGTGTATCATATTTTAATGTATGTGTATCTAATCAAAACCAATTATTTACAAATATAAATTATTGAGAGAAAAAAAGAAAGAATAATTTTGATAAATTAGGAACATTGACTATGCCCTTTGCTTTGTACTTTGAAGTGATATCTTACTGAAATATATTACCGAAGATTATCGACCAATATCTTGAGACAGGGCTTTGTATTCCTTCTGCTCTTATAAGGGCGAGCGTTTAGCAGGGAAAGAACTGTCATTTTTATAGACTTGTTTGTGCCTCGTCTAGGTAACTTATGTTAAATGCATGTTTCTACTGACTTCACCGAGCGGGATTACACGGAATATATTGTACAAGTTATAATCAGAGCCGCAAGCACATGCATTGAAGCTCAGACATGTTACACCTACCGATTTACGCGGGAGGCTACCGCTTTATTGGCCGATTTTCCGTCTACCGCTTTAACATCCAAATCTTGCGCTTTTTCTAAAAACAATCTTCCGATTTCTTAATGTGTTTGAAGAAAGATGCCATGGTCGACGTCTTGATACATATGCAATTCTCGGTCATATATTATCACCAAGACAGAAGCCAGATAATGATATTTTATCGCACCTCGGACAGAAATGTCCCCAAATGATTGGCGGAGAGCCGTCACGTGGTGACCCCCTATCACTTTATAGAAGGTCAGTAAATCTTATTATGGTGCATATATGGCGGCTCTCGCCCTCGCTTCAAAATTTAAACACAATATCTTCAACTAAATATACCACTTTATTACCGTAAAACTATATATTAATGGTTAATTTTGTGTAAAAATAACTTTAATCGTTTTAATACTTCAAATTACATGAAACACATTTTTTAAATACGAGTTGCTTCCCCTACGCCAATTTGAAAGTTGATGACGCGGCGAAAGTCAAACGTAACAATTCAAGCGTTTTCTAGACTGTGATTATAAACAAATGAAGGTGTTCTTACCTACAGATCAATCTTCACTTAAGGATCAATTTATCGGCATAACTTTTAAGTGATTATCTCAGCGAAAATGCACAGATGATCAAGGAGATCGTGCTTAAAATGTTAGATGGATGTGTGTGTCACTCTTTTTTGTTTTGTGATGCTTTCAATATACTAGAGTAAAGCTTGGTCTGTACCATCAATGTTAAGTTACCAGTTACCTTGTGCTGTTGTCTACACGTGGTTCAACTTGATGGAAGTCTATCACCATACCACCGGCATGTTGTCGCTGGACCAGCAAATGGGCAATGATTTAGTGAGAGTCTAGCTAATACAGCATCCAAATACGTATCTGGCACAGTACCCTTCCAAAATGTCAGGGATACCGAGAAACTGTCACTACTTTACTAAGTAGAGAAACTCTCCAACTGAAAGCCTGCATGGTTGAGATCTACCCGACACGGGCTCACGCGACAGGCGAGGTGTCTCTGGTGAAAACACCCCTGTCAAATTAGGCCCGAATCACTACATTCCTCCTAACTTTATAATGAAAGGATTCCTGATGGGGAATGTGATGATTATAATCCGGTATGTATATCTCCCGAATCTAGATCAAATTTCAAGTTCCAAACCCTGCATGCTAAAAGCACTGTTAAATGGGTTCTGTTGTACTGCTAGTGTTAAATTCTACCAGAATGGCAGAACAAGAGATGAAATACAACTAGAACAGTAATACAATGTAGGAGAGACCTTTGGATTCCTTTCCTGTAAAATCCAAGGATGTTGATGATGCAGTAGCTTCTTTTGCTTGCTGGACTTTACATCATATCCTCATACTTGTAATCCTTGAACTCAATGTCGAAAATTGATCAATCTGTCCTTAATCCTTATATAACTGATATAACTGTCATCTTTCATTCCACTGTCATGACTACCACAATCAGGGTGTAGATAGCCAAGGATAACCGGGGCAGCCCTATTAACCTGATGACTACTCCGATTATGACTTCCAGAAGAGGATTGGGTCTTACCGGCATGTGTGTTCAGGCGTGCTCAAGGGAACTGGCATGTTTACCACCTAAACCGTTACAGGTGTGAAGGCCTAACAAGACAATTGAATGCCCTGAAACACACAAGAAAACTGTCATGCTCACTGGAATGAGCAAGAAAACTCGAACCACTCAAGAATGAATTGATCCATGGCATGAGTGTCGAGCACGCTTTCCTTATAGAGACTCCCTTAGAGAGTTATGAGTCCCTGTACCGGCCTTGCGGTCGCTTTAAATGGCAAAATTGAACTGTTGATACCATCCAGTACCCTCCTTATTTTCCTTATCCCGCAAATATTCCTTCCCGTCAAACCGATAGGTCATTTTGTCTACTGCTAGTAAAGTGGTAGTCTTATTGCTGTCAGTTGTTCGCTATAGCTGGATTGCCGTCACGGTGATCAGTCGTGCAAACTCTCCCAGTGGCTCCTTAAAGCACAACAACCATGTTGGACTACAGTGATCCATCTCGACGGTAAAAACTGTCATGTAAATCTTGCCATCTTCCTTCCAGATTATGCAGTACCTAAAATGACAAATGCTCTGGGACCTTATGGAACGTGTTCCTTACTACAAGATCTTGCAAGAAATGAGCTGACTCAGCCAATCCGAGACACCTCTCCCTGTCCTTAATAAAGGACACTTTAGTTTGGTGAAGTCCAGTTATCAGTCAATGCTGCTGTCCATTTCAACAAAGTAAACTGGTCCTTCCTGTGTATTATTCCTGAGACTAGACTTCCTCTTGGAGAAGTTGCTTCTTTATGGACTTCCTTAAAATCTCCAACATTCTTCTCGGATTTCTAGAAAAGACATGGCAAGAGCCATTAATACTTGATTAGACAGAATATCTTTTGTATGCTTCTGTTTTGGAATCATTGCTTATTTTGAAGTTAATGAAATCAACTTTCGAATTAAAATAACTCGAACCAAAAAAAGCGTGATTAAACTTTATTTTCTATAGGGTTTCCTACAATCAGCTAGATGATTGTGTTTTCTATCTTGGCAACAAGGTTCTTTATGTCCTCAATTAAACCTTTAATGTTGGCCTCTTGTGACTTGACCAGGTTTACTGACGATTCCTCTGCCCCTCTTCTCTTCTTCTGGTCCATAGCTCTGCTTACATATTGGAAGTGCTTGATGTTATTCAGTGCTTCCTCTATGGTTTTTGGTCCTTTCAGAAAAATATATTTCCCTGCTTCCTTGTCCAGAGAACCAAGACAAAATCTAGCAAAAGCTTCTGAACAGGCATATTTCTCCGGAAAATGACGAAATGCTGGAGTGCCTAGAGTTAAAACTCTGTCGGCCCAATTGTCTAATGATTCCTCACTATCCTGTATAGCTTGCTGGAATTTAACTTTTGACGTCTCGACGAGTTCCACAGCTCCAAAACGTCTCTCAAGTTTCTTCACCATTTTCCGAAAGGAACAATCTCTCCCCATGGATATATTCATGGTAAAGAAGTCCAGGGCTTTCCCATCTAATGACCAAGCTAGATTGTCAAAACACTCTCCCTCTGACCAGTGAAGGACTGTTCTATAACTGTCAAATTTTCTGCTTAAGTGACAGCTAGGCAGTTTGATGTTCCATCATACTTGAGGTTTTTAGGCAGTTTGCTTGGATTACCTCGTCGTCCCAAGTTATGGTAATTGTCCTCACCAGACTCACTTCCACTATTCGAAGAGTCAAAATAAAATCTTGACTTGCCCCGAGGAGAGTGATCTTGATGATAATGGACGTGACCATGTGAAACAGTGTGTCTATTTTTCCTTGACGTTGAATGATGGCTTCTTTGTTCATGGCGAGATCGGTTATATCCCGTTGATGGCCTTGAATGGCAATGTTGGCTGCGATGTGACCCTGACCTAGATGAGGATGTTGACCTTGACCTAGATGAGGATGTTGACCTTGACGATGTGGGTCGCTGTGATCGAGTTGTATACTTCCTTCTTGATCTTGATAGCCTTTGACTAGATGACCCTGACCTATGGTGGTATTGACTACTAGATGTCTTGGTACATCTTGGAGTACATCTACCTTTTTGTTGAGAGGTACAATCTGACATAGGGTCATTACTTGAAGGCGATGACCGGTGACTAGAAGGTGGATCTACACACATCAAGCTTCGCCTGTCTATGTCTTCATATGATGAAGCTGAAGGTCTGTTTGGCGACTCGTCACAACTTGGTGTAGACCTGCGTACCTTGGGAATAGCACCGGCTTGTTTGGGATCAAATATATGTACATCTGGATATCCCAAAGATATTTCCGAAGATTCCTTGGCTGGTGGTTCTGTCTTGATATGTGTCCAAAATCTATCCATTTCCTCAAAATTTGTGTTAAACAAATCATTTTGAGTGTGTTCAGGTGTCCCTGTCACATCATTTGGTAAATCAAGTAATGGATTTAACATGAACAGCCATTCTGGAGAAGAATTCCCAAGTCCCTGTGCTGCAGTGTTTACATTCTTAGCCGGATATGACGCCATTATGTTTCTTTATAAACAGAGTTGGTAATATAATCAGCATACAAATATTAAAACCAAAAATATACTCCTTATCATGAAATAACACAGTAATGTATGACTACAGTATATATTGTCTAAAATGATACAAAATTGTCCCTGGTATTATGAAATAACACACAGGATCAGTATCATGAATCCGTGAAACCAAGTGACTCGAGCAGAGATGACAAATCGATAAATTCGCAAATGACACCTCAAAAAATATCAGGAAACTGCGCGCAAACTGATAAATTTTGTAAATAATTATCAATTTCTATCAAATACTTCTGACACCATTATAGTAAAGCTTGGTCTGTAACATCAATGTTAAGTTACCAGTTACCTTGTGCTGTTGTCTACACGTGGTTCAACTTAATGGAAGTCTATCACCATATACCACCGGCATGTTGTCGCTGGACCAGCAATGGGCAGTGATATAGTGAGAGTCTTGCTAATACAGAATCCAAATAAGTGTCTGGCACAGTAACCCTTCCAAAATTTCAGGGATACTGAGAAATTGGTCACTACTTAACTAAGTAGAGGAAACTGTCTCCGACTGAAAGCCTGGAGACAACGTCTACACATGCATGCTAGCCTACATGGAGAGCGCGTTTGGACAGAATGCGGGGTTGAGATCTACCCGACACGGGCTCACGCGACAGGCGAGGTGTCTCTGGTGAAAACACCCCTGTCAAATTAGGCCCGAATCACTACAATACAGACGGTCTGGTGTCGTATTGAGGTAGGCCTACTGTAGGAATGTCGAAATTATTGTTGATTTATGAATTATTCATTATTCTTCTGCAGGTTCCTTATAGAGTGTATTTGAAAATTCATGAAAGAAATACACGGATAAATATGTAGCCTTAGGCCAATTATTTTAAAAGTGGCGATTGTTTGTTATCATTCGCGCCAGTATGATTTCAGTTTGATTTCAGATTCTTGACCAAACAGATAGGAAATGGTCCTCGATGCGATAAATTCGTTATATAGTCAGTTACTGACCCCCTAAAAAGGCATAGAGGGTCAGTAAGAAGTATAGGAGGCTCGGGCTACACCCCTCGCCCCCTATAAATCTTATTGACCCTCTATGCCTTTATAGAGGGTCAGTAACTGACTATATAACTAATAATATAATGTAAATACTCGAGGATATAACTTATTGCATCTGAAATAAAAAAGTTTCCTCTCACGTAAAAAGACTTAAAACATGAAGACAGTGTTTATCGTGATATTCATTATTTATTTTTCATGCCAATTGCTGAATCTCATCATTTTGCAGAAGGCGCATGTACATTAATATAAATCTATGTAATAATTTTACGAATACGATGAGCTTGTACTTTAATATACTTACATGTGATAATATATAATTCTGATAACAGTACGTTGTGCCCTGACGCCATAAATCCGCCGATTCGTCGAGATTACGCCAGCTTTATATACGTATGTATTTATACATAAACTCTTGTGATGTCCATATTCATTAGGCCAAACTCCCAAACACCTGCTTTTCTAGACCTATTTCCGATTACTACAGACGGTCATTAAATCTCACACTTCTCCGAGACGAGAAGACGCGAGATTACATTGGATTTAAAGAGTAATAACGTCTGCATTCGTTGGGCAATCTTTTATCGTAAATGAGTTATCGCTTTTCGTTTGATTACTACAAAACTAAGACCGATCTCCACGTTGTCTGGGATGTGTCAGAAAGTCTGGACCAAGTTTCACGAAAATTCCCTAATTTTAAGCCACCACGTGGAACCATTATGGAAGTTAAGATTTTTTCTTACATTTGTATTCAAGTTAAGATTTTTTTCTTACATTTGTATTCAAGTTAAGATTTTTTCTTACATTTGTATCTTCTGTATTGGGTCGCGACCAGTTACTATGATGTACCAACTACCGTGATTTCTGCGCACGCTTTATCTCCCGCACAATTTTTTGGATTTTTTTAACAGCTTATTCAACAAACAAAAAAGTTCATTTGCAACCGATATTGCCAACAAATCTACGTTTTCCTTTTAAATTCAAAGTTTCCAATACTCAATCACAGCGAGGGTTAGCTTGAAATCATGACTTACTTGCATATTAATCCTGAAATTTCATGAAATCATCCTTTATTTTGTTGTAAGTCGTTTTCAAAAATCGTCTGCATCAAAGTAGGTCAAAGTATGCAAAATAATGGGTATATGTCAAGTTATCGATCGGACATGGATAGACAGAATCGTAAAACACAAGGTAGTTTTTACTGGTGCATACGTCTTGTGTTTACTTTTTTTCAAACAAAATAAATTGATATGTATTTATTGAATTTATGTACGTTTTAGGTCGTTTACACCTTTGTTTGTTTAAATTTACTCCTTCCTAGAGCTGAATCCTGTTTTTAGTGATTCCCTTTCACCTGTCGAACGCACTTTTAGACAGTTTTTTTCCGTGATGCTTTCGATCAGTCACTAGAATCCAAAATAACCATGCATTACGATTATGTTATTCCACTAAAAGATATCAAATAGATGTTGGTCGCTTTAATGAAACACAAACTAAGTTTTGGGGCAATAAGTTTGTTTTAAAAGCGCATTTCCATCACGTGAACTGGTCCCGTAGGTATCGTCAACTGTACCAATAAGCGATGAAAAAATAAATGGCGTGTGGTTAAAAAAACTTAAAATTACAACAAAACAACCACTATTGTTACTGACGTATCTTAATTGATTTGATTTGAACATATTTTATTGCAAAATGTGCAATGGGATTGGGCACAAATTATACAACTTCTATAAAGCCCGTTCCAAAAAAAAAATAAAAAATTCAAATTACATAGACAAGATAACATTTACAGATGACTTAAGATAAGTCATGTCGATTTTCAACGCCTTTGAAATCAAAATATAAACAAGCATTTTTATTTTGAATTTAAACATAATGATTTTAGTGAAATAAAGACCGAAAAATGCCGAAATATTGATGAAAATAATAACTTTTTTTTCTTTTTTTTTTTCTTTTTTTTTATATAAAACAGGCGGACAGTGAAATCATATTAGTTTAATTAAAAGGCTTCATTTAATCACGTGTCTTTCTCTCTAACTGTATAGGATATAAATAGGAATAAAAATCTACATTAAATATTGGCATTTGTTCACGCGCTTCAGTCCGCTTTTGTTAAATCGTTATTGATTGGCTGTGGCTATATTTCATCATACCGGAAGTAGATTGTCTTACATTAATTCTGTCATTTGATCTGCCACATCCGGTCGACCGGCAACAACAACGACAAACCGGAAACTGGAAATTGCGCATGGCAATGAATAAGCAATAACTGCTTTCTGTAGGTTCGTGGTAACGATCTGAAGTCGCGAACACATGATGAGAATATGTATTCATTAATAGAATTTGAGAAAATGAGATTGAAATGAAGAAAGAGTATACTTTTGACGTCACATTTCATGCGTTCTATCATATAGTCAGTAGCTGTGTTTCCCATGGATGTTTCTGTATGTACCTATTTACTGTTCCCTCATTGGTTGATGTTGAATTCATTAGAAACTAGAAAGTTTTTTTCTCAATTTATCATGATTTAAAGGTTATCACACCAGTTACATCAAACCCAGTATTTTAACAACAAACATTTGATTGTGACGTCAGCGAAACGGACGTCGTTTTTCTTAAAAAATTATGACGTAAAATTTCACCAAAACAAGATATAAAAAGTCATTACTTAAATGGCACTCGCATAATATTGTAATATTTATAGATAGACTTACCCATTGAATTTGGCGAATTCGGATTATCTTAAACAAATTAACTAGGTGAAATTGATGTGTCAACACAAACGGAAAAAAGTGTACATGTGCACCCCTTCAGAAGAATATAACAGAGAAAAAAAAGAAAAAAGACACCTAACAAATTAATAAAATCAAGCAATGAAAAACAAAAGAGCTTTGAACTTCGTGAAAATTCTGCATCGCTTTCAATTGAAGAAATTAACCATATTTTCACTCAAGGTCTTTTATCTGTTCATCATATCAAAACAAATACCATTGTTGTGTGATAAAAAAATGAGATTAATCACATGCCCGTTATGAAATGGGTCATATGGCTGCCCTGAAATAAATGAGACTACTAGCTGGTGATGATCAGCGCGATTTGTCTTGTTTTTTAATGGCCCTGATTTATATCTTTCTGTTGTTTTTAATGGCGGCTCCATAAATCGGGAGATTCACATCCAATATGCTCGCATGTCCTCATCACCGGTCTCGAGTTTCTGTAGATTAATCCCAGGGTCGTTCAATGACAACGATCCACGTCATTATTGGTTTTGTGTTTCAGCGTTATCAAATAGAAGATTAACAATAAATCGTTGGAGATATTTTTAGTCAAAGGTAATGAGCTTCAGGGCTCATAATTCAGAATGAAAAAACATTTCAGATATTAAATACTAAAAAGGGTTTTGAGCGTAATTAATCACAGAACGATATATAAGACTGCAGTGTGAGTAATAAAGGCACTGATCGATATTGAAAACCACGTGCACATTTAAAAAAATTGGAAATCAACTGTTTAGTAATAAATCAAACAAAACACATCACCAACTAATTCATACAGCTTTATTCCGTCTCTCTGTACATTAGAGAGTTACCTCCCTTGTGGGATTGTGTCGTCATTATTTTCTGAATAATATGACGTTACGCTCCAAAACACACGACGTCACAATCATGATCAACCAGCAAGGAAAGATAACTCTGTGATATACAAATACAGGATACTGACCGACGAAGGAATATTGCTCTTACAATAAATTCTTATGATATATACTTAACACTTAAAATGAACTGATTGGATTTGTCTTACTCTGTATACATTAAAAACGATGTATATCTATTCCATTAATCTTGTCCCGTAATTAATTTCCGGTGTATTAATACATATAATTTCAAATATGACCGAAAAATTACACTTATGCTATTATCACTTCAGTAATTTAGATACAAAATAAACAAAAATATTCCTGTTCCAATGGGTTCAAAATCTGAAATAAAACAAAACTATTTGTGTTTTTTTTTTTTTTTTTTTTTTTTTTTTTTTTTTTTTTTTTTTTTTTTTTTTTTTATTTCAGTGCTAATACGGAGTTGGAGTTCTGATTAAACAATTTCTTCCAGAAAGAAAACAGTAAATTGATAGAAAAGAAAAAATGAGTGTCGGTCACGACAGTAACGGTATTGGCATCGATTGTCTGAAGTGATGGATTTGGTCTAGAGATAGAAATCAAAGGCCCGTCCTTGGAATTGATTATTTTTTCTGTAAGTCACACGATGCTCTTTTTATATAATCCAATACTTCTTCCAATAAATTTATTTTTGACTGCAATTAACTTCCATTATTAAACTAATACCATCAATTATGATGTTGAAAGCTTGACTAGTGATGTCCTGTGTGACAAAGATATAAATAACAAGTTCGCTTTCTAGGAAGGGATCGCTTCCAACCAAATTCTTTCCAAATTAAGACTGACATCGAAGGCAGATGGGCGATGATACATGCTATTCAATTTGAGCAAAGGGGTATGGAGAGAGAGGATTAAGACGATAAAACGCGAATCTACCTATCATCACAGAAAACAGAATGCAAATGGACACCGAAATAAAAATAGATCCTAACGCACCGAAAATGGATCGTTCGATGAAGCCGTAAATTAGAGTCGGATAATTTTTCTTCGCACATCAAAACTTTGTTCTTCCTTATTGTAACTCGGAATTATACAGCTTATTGGAATTCAGTCGAAAAATGCAAATTAATATTAGATTGGTACAGTTTCTGAAGCCAGGATTGTATGCACCATAATAATTAAAGAAGAAAAAAAGAACAAAAATGTGATTTCTTCGCTGAGATCGGTCTAGACCTTTCTAAAAGTCTGTGCATGCAGGTTAATTGAGGAATATTTCAATCCCTCGAGACTATTTCGGTTCCAATAATCCCGAGGTACCCTTAGCGATGTAACTTTTCTTCCTGGAATTGCAATGGTTCACCAGGCCAGTGAAATGAAATTATACATTAGGAAACTGTACTGAAATTTTATCTCAACACAAAGTTAAAAATTGAAAACGTTTCTTAAAATTTTTGAAATAAGCCTTAGTATCACATACAACTAAAACCGATTTAATATTTATTTAAAAAGCTGAAAATCGATTTTTCTTTTCTGCCAGATACAGATTTGGGTTGGATTAATCCTATAAGGACATCTTAATAGCTTCGCAGTGGGCCCCATTTAATGCATTGGTTCAATTTTTTTATGACGACGATGAGGTAAGTAATAGTGCCTCATTCCTTAGTGTGTTCTTCTCATTATGAAGTTCTGATTACACTTTTCTGCTTGGTAAGGGTAAGTAAAATAGTGTCTATTCCTTATTGTGTGTTCTTCTCATTATGAAGTTCTGATTACACTTTTTCTGCTAGGTAAGTTAATAGTGACCATTCCTTCAGTGTGTTTTCTCATTTTGAAGTTCTGATTACACTCTGATTTACATAGTGACTTTCCTGTGTTCTTCTCATTAAGTTAATGATTGCACTTTTTTCTGCTTGTAAGTTAAATGACTTTTCTTCTCTTCTTTATGAAGTTCTGATTACACTTTTTCTGCTAGGTAAGTTAATAGTGCCATTCCTCACTTCTCATTATGAAGTTCTGATTACACTTTATCTGCTAGGTAAGTTAATTGTTCCTCAATATTACATTTTTAAAGTTTTTGATTCTCACTTTTTTCTATGGTATTACACTTTTTCTGCTAGGTAAGTTAATAGTGACTATTCCTTCAGTGTGTTCTTCTCATTATGAAGTTCTGATTACACTTTTTCTGCTAGGTAAGTTAATAGTGCCTATTCCTTCAGTGTGTTCTTTCCCTCTCTTGCTACTCATATAAGTTCTGATGTACATTTTTCTGCTGTAAGTTAATAGTGACCATTTCTCAGTGTGTTCTTCTCATTATGAAGTTCTGATTACACTGTTTTTGCTAATTATTATGTAAGTTAATATGTTCTTCTCATTCCTTACATGCATGTTAATAGTGTATTCAGTGAAGTTCTTCTCATTATAAATGATTATTGTGGTTTTCTGCTAGGTAAGTTTGTGCACTATTCCTTAAGGTGTTCTTCTCATGTTGAAGTTTCTGATTACACTTTTTCTGCTTGGTAAGTTAATAGTGCCTTCCTTACAGTGGTGTTCTTCTCATTATGAAGTTTACTGATTACACTTTTTCTGCTAGTAATTTAAATAGTGCATATTATCTCAGTGTGCTACATTTTCTTCATGATGTTGTGATTACATTTTTCTGCTTGGCACAGCCATTCCTGAAATGTAATCTTCTCATTATGAAGTTCTGATTTACTTTTCTGCTAATCTTAAATATTTCTCAGTGTGTTCTAATTTTTCATTGTTCTTTCCAGATTAAAAGTTCTCATTTTATCATCCAGTGTAAATTTCTGATTACACATTTTTCTGCTGGGGGGCAGTTAATAGTGACTATTCCTTCATGTGTTCTTTCATTATGAAGTTCTGATTACACATTTATCTGCTAAGGGGAGTTATAAGTGAATTCCCTCAGTGTGTTCTTTTCATTTTGAAGTTCTGATTACACTTTTCTGCTAGGTAAGTTAATAGTTACCATTCCTGTGTGTTTCTTCTCAATTATGAAGTTCTGATTAAACTTTTTATCTGCTGCTAGGTATAATAGAGACGTTCCCTCAGTGTTTCTTCTCCCATGAAGTTCAAGATTACACTTTTTCTGCTTGGGTAAAAATAGTGCATATTCGCTTGTATACATACAGTGTGTTTTCTCATTATGAAGTTCTGATTACACTTTTTCTGCTTGGTAAGTTAAAGTAGTGCACATTCCTATATGTATTATTCTATTATGATGTTCTGATTACACTTTTTCTTACTTGGTCCCTAATTCCACGCCGTTTGACTTCATGACAAATGGAAAGTTGGACTTCTTTAAAATTCAAATACATGTAGATACTTTATAACACATTAAAAAAGAACTATAGAGTATTTAAAGTAAAGCTTGAACAATCAATGATTAAGTTATTACCTTGTGCTGTTGTATACACGTGGTTCAACTTGATGGAAGTCTATCACCATACAACCGGCATGTTGTCGCTGGACCAGTAAAGGGGCAGTTGA
Source organism: Argopecten irradians (assembly GCF_041381155.1). Lineage (NCBI taxonomy): Eukaryota > Metazoa > Mollusca > Bivalvia > Pectinida > Pectinidae > Argopecten > Argopecten irradians. The sequence goes on along the minus strand of NC_091149.1, from coordinate 24,830,814 downwards.
TATAGTGAGAGTCTTGCTAATACAGGATCCAAATACGTATCTTTACTTCCAAAATGTCAGAGGATACCGAGAAAACTGTCACTCCTTTACTAAGTAAAGTCTCTGACTGAAAGCCTGGAGATAACGTCTACACATGCATGCTAGCCTACATGGAGAGCGCGTTCCGACAGAATGCGGGGTTGAGATCTACCCAACACGGGCTCACGCGACAGACGAGGTGTCTCTGATGAAAACACCCCTGTCAAATTAGGCCCGAATCACTACATTCCTCCCAACTTTATAATGAAAGGATTCCTGATGGGGAATGTGATGAGTATAATCCGGTATGGATATCTCCCGAATCAAGATCAAATTTCAAGTTCCAAACTCTGCATGCTAAAAGCACTGTTAAATGGGTTCTGTTGTACTGCTAGTGTTTAATTCTACCAGAATGGCAGAACAAGAGATGAAATCTCTTTAATACAACTAGAACAGTAATACAAATGTATCTCTAGGAGAGATCTTTGGATTCCTTTCTTGTAGAATCCAAGGATGTTGATAATGCAGTAGCTTCTTTTGCTTGCTGGACTTTACATCCTATCCTCATACTTGTAACCCAGAACTCAATGTCGAAAATAGATCAATCCGTCCTTAATCCTTATATAACTGATATAACTGTCATCTTTCATTCCACTGTCATGACTACCACAATCAGGGTGTAGATAGCCAAGGATAACCGGGGCAGCCCTATTAACCTGATGACTACTCCGATTATGACTTCCAGAAGAGGATTGGGTCTTACCGGCATGTGTGTTCAGGCGTGCTCAAGGGAACTGGCATGTTTACCACCTAAACCGTTACAGGTGTGGAGGCCTAACAAGAAAATTGAATGCCCTGAAACACACAAGAAAACTGTCATGCTCACTGGAATGAGCAAGAAAAAACTCGAACCACTCAAGAATGAATTGACCCCTGGCATGAGTGTCGAGCACGCTTTCCTTATAGAGACTCCCTTAGAGAGTTGTGAGTCCCTGTACCGGCCTTGCGGTCGCTTTAAATGGCCACATTGAACTGTTGATACCATCCGGTACCCTCCTTATTTTCCTTATCCCGCAAGTATTCCTTCCCGTCAAACCGATAGGTCACTTTGTCTACTGCTAGTAAAGGGTAGTATTACTGCTGTCAGTTGTTCGCTATAGCTGGATTGCCGTCACGGTGATCAGTCGTGCAAGCTCTCCCAGTGGCTCCTTAAAGCACAACAACTATGTTGGACTACAGTGATCCATCTTGACGGTAAAAACTGTCATGTAAATCTTGTCATGTTCCTTCCAGATTATGCAGTACCTAAAAATGACAAATGTATAACTACCGCTGCTCTGGGACCTTATGGAACGTGTTCCTTTCAACAAGATCTTGCAAGAAATGAGCTGACTCGGCCAATCCGAGACACCCCTTCCTGTCCGTAATAAAGGACATTTGAGTTTAGTGAAGTCCAGTTGTCAGTCAATGCTAGTGTCCATTTCCAACAAAGTAAACTGGTCCTTCCTGTGTATTATTCCTGAGACTAGACTTCCTGTTGGAGAAGTTGCTTCTTTATGGACTTCCTTAAAATCTCCAACCTACTTCTCGGATTTCTAGAAGACATGACAAGAGCCATTAATATTTAATTATATCTTTTGTATGCCTCTGTAATGGAATTATCGCCTATTTTGAAGTTAATGAAATCAACTTTCGAATTAAAATAACCCCAACCAAAAAAGCGTGATTAAACTTTATTTTCTACAGGGTTTCCTACAATCAGCTAAATGATTGTGTTTTCTTTCTGGGCAGCAAGATTTTTTATGTCCTCAATTAAACCTTTACAGTTGGCCTATTGTGACTTGTCCAGGTTTACTGACGATTCCTCTGCCCCTCTTCCCTTCTGTTTCTTCTGGTCCATAGTTCTGCTTACATATTGGAGGTGCTTGATGTTATTCAGTGCTTCCTCTATGGTTTTTGGTCCTTTCAGAAAAATATATTTCCCTGCTTCCTTGTCCAGAGAGCCAAGACAAAATCTTGCAATAGCTTCTGAACAGGCATATCGAAATGCTGGAGTGGCTAGAGTTAAAAACTCTGTCGGCCCAATCGTCTAATGATTCCTCACTTTCCTGTGTAGCTTGCTGGAATTTAACTTTTGACGTCTCGACTAGTTCCACAGCTCCAAAACGTCTCTCATATTTCTTCATCATTTTTCGAAAGGAACAATCTCTCCCCATGGATATACTCATGGTAAAGAAGTCCAGGGCTTTCCCATCTAATGACCATGATAGATAGTCACGACACTCTCCCTCTGACCAGCGAAGGACTGTTCTATAACTGTCAAATTTCTGCTTCAGTGACAGGCAGTTTGATGTTCCATCATACTTAAGGTTTTTAGGCAATTTGCTTGGATTACCTCGTCGTCCCAAGTTATGGTAATTGTCCTCACCAGACTCACTTCCACTATTCGAAGAGTCAAAATAAAATCTTGACTTGCCCCGAGGAAAGTGATCTTGATGATAATGGACGTGACCATGTGAAACAGTGTGTCTATGTTTCCTTGACCTTGAATGATGGCTTCTTTGTTCATGGCGAGATCGGTTATATCTCGTTGATGGCCTTGAATTGCAATGTTGGCTGCGATGTGACCCCTGACCTAGATGAGGATGTTGACCTTGACCTTGATGAAGATGTTGACCTTGACGATGTGGGTCGCTGTGATCTAGTTGTATACTTCCTTCTTGATCTTGATAGCCTATGACTAGATGACCCTGACCTATGGTGGTGTTGACTACTAGATGTCTTGGTACATCTTGGAGTACATCTACCCTTTTTGTTGAGAGGGCACAATCTGACATAGGGTCATTACTTGAAGGCGATGACTGGTGACTAGAAGGTGGACCTACACACAGCAAGCTTTGCCTGTCTATATCTTCATATGATGAAGCTGAAGGTCTGTTTGGCGACTCGTCACACCTAGGTGTAGACCTGCGTACCTTGGGAATAGCACCGGCTTGTTTGGGATCAAATACAGGTACATCTGGATATCCCAAAGATATTTCCGAAAATTCCTTGGCTGGTGGTTCTGTCTTGATAGGTGTCCAAAATCTATCCATTTCCTCACAATCTGTGTTAAACAAATCATTTTGAGTGTGTTCAGGTGTCCCTGTCACATCATTTGGTAAATCAAGTAATGGATTTAACATGAACAGCCATTCTGGAGAAGAATTCCCAAGTCCCTGTGCTGCAGTTTTTACATTCTTAGCCAAATATGACGCCATTATGTTTTCTTTATAAATAGAGTTGGTAATATAATCAGCATACAAATATTAAAACCAAAAATATACTCCTTATCATGAAAATAACACAGGAATATTATGACTACAGTAAATTCTGTCTAATGATAAAAAATTGACCCTGGTATTATGAAATAACACACAGGTACAGTATCATGAACACGAGTGGAGATGACAAGTCGATAAAATCGCAAAATGACACCTCAAAAATATCAGGAAAACTGCGCTAAAGCTTGGTCTGTACCATCAATGTTAAGTTACCAGTTACCTTGTGCTGTTGTTGTCTACACGTGGTTCAACTTGCTGGAAGTCTATCACCATACCACCGGCATGTTGTCGCTGGACCAGCAAATGGGCAATGATTTAGTGAGAGTCTAGCTAATACAGGATCCAAATACGTATCTGGCACAGTACCCTTCCAAAATGTCAGGGATACCGAGAAACTGTCACTACTTTACTAAGTAGAGGAAACTGTCTCCAACTGAAAGCCTGCATAACGTCTACACATGCAGAGCCTACATGGAGAGCGCGTTCCGACAGAATGCGGGGTTGAGATCTACCCACGGGACTCACGCGACAGGCGAGGTGTCTCTGGTGAAAACACCCCTGTCAAATTAGGCCCGAATCACTACATTCCTCCTAACTTTATAATGAAAGGATTCCTGATGGGGAATGTGATGAGTTATAATCCGGTATAGATATCTCCCGAATCTAGATCAAATTTCAAGTTCCAAACCCTGCATGCTAAAAGCACTGTTAAATGGGTTCTGTTGTACTGCTAGTGTTAAATTCTACCAGAATGGCAGAACAAGAGATGAAATCTCTTAATACAACTAGAACAGTAATACAAATGTAGGAGAGAGATCTTTGGATTCCTTTCCTGTAAAATCCAAGGATGTTGATGATGCAGTAGCTTCTTTTGCTTGCTGGACTTTACCTCATATCCTCATACTTGTAATCCTTGAACTCAATGTCGAAAATTGATCAATCTGTCCTTAATCCTTAGGTATAACTGTCATCTTTCATTCCACTGTCATGACTACCACAATCAGGGTGTAGATAGCCAAGGATAACCGGGGCAGCCCTATTAACCTGATGACTACTCCGATTATGACTTCCAGAAGAGGATTGGGTCTTACCGGCATGTGTGTTCAGGCGTGCTCAAGGGAACTGGCATGTTTACCACCTAAACCGTTACAGGTGTGAAGGCCTAACAAGACAATTGAATGCCCTGAAACACACAAGAAAACTGTCATGCTCACTGGAATGAGCAAGAAAACTCGAACCACTCAAGAATGAATTGATCCATGGCATGAGTGTCGAGCACGCTTTCCTTATAGAGACTCCCTTAGAGAGTTATGAGTCCCTGTACCGGCCTTGCGGTCGCTTTAAATGGCAAAATTGAACTGTTGATACCATCCAGTACCCTCCTTATTTTCCTTATCCCGCAAGTATTCCTTCCCGTCAAACCGATAGGTCACTTTGTCTACTGCTAGTAAAGGGTAGTCTTACTGCTGTCAGTTGTTCGCTATAGCTGGATTGCCGTCACGGTGATCAGTCGTGCAAGCTCTCCCAGTGGCTCCTTAAAGCACAACAACCATGTTGGACTACAGTGATCCATCTCGACGGTAAAAACTGTCATGTAAATCTTGCCATGTTCCTTCCAGATTATGCAGTACCTAAAATGACAAATGCTCTGGGACCTTATGGAACGTGTTCCTTACTACAAGATCTTGCAAGAAATGAGCTGACTCAGCCAATCCGAGACACCTCTCCCTGTCCTTAATAAAGGACACTGTAGTTTGGTGAAGTCCAGTTATCAGTCAATACTGCTGTCCATTTCAACAAAGTAAACTGGCCCTTCCTGTGTATTATTCCTGAGACTAGACTTCCTGTTGGAGAAGTTGCTTCTTTATGGACTTCCTTAAAATCTCCAACATTCTTCTCGGATTTCTAGAAGACATGGCAAGAGCCATTAATACTTGATTAGACAGAATATCTTTTGTATGCCTCTGTATTGGAATCATTGCTTATTTTGAAGTTAATGAAATCAACTTTCGAATTAAAATAACTCAGAACCAAAAAAAGCGTGATTAAACTTTATTTTCTATAGGGTTTCCTACAATCAGCTAGATGATTGTGTTTTCTTTCTTGGCAACAAGGTTCTTTATGTCCTCAATTAAACCTTTAATGTTGGCCTCTTGTGACTTGACCAGGTTTACTGACGATTCCTCTGCCCCTCTTCCCTTCTGTTTCTTCTGGTCCATAGCTCTGCTTACATGTTGGAAGTGCTTGATGTTATTCAGTGCTTCCTCTATGGTTTTTGGTCCTTTCAGAAAAACATATTTCCCGGCTTCCTTGTCCAGAGAGCCAAGACAAAATCTAGCAAAAGCTTCTGAACAGGCATATTTCTCCGGAAAATGACGAAATGCTGGAGTGCCTAGAGTTAAAACTCTGTCGACCCAATTGTCTAATGATTCCTCACTATCCTGTGTAGCTTACTGGAATTGAACTTTTGACGTCTCGACGAATTTCACAGCTCCAAAACGTCTCTCATATTTCTTCATCATTTTTCGAAAGGAACAATCTCTCCCCATGGATATACTCATGGTAAAGAAGTCCAGGGCTTTCCCATCTAATGACCATGATAGATAGTCACGACACTCTCCCTCTGACCAGCGAAGGACTGTTCTATAACTGTCAAATTTCTGCTTCAGTGACAGGCAGTTTGATGTTCCATCATACTTAAGGTTTTTAGGCAATTTGCTTGGATTACCTCGTCGTCCCAAGTTATGGTAATTGTCCTCACTAGACTCACTTTCACTATTCGAAGAGTCAAAATAAAATCTTGACTTGCCCCGAGGAGAGTGATCTTGATGATAATGGACGTGACCATGTGAAACAGTGTGTCTATTTTTCCTTGACGTTGAATGGTGGCTTCTTTGTTCATGGCGAGATCGGTTATATCCCGTTGATGGCCTTGAATGACAATGTTGGCTGCGATGTGACCCTGACCTAGATGATGATGTTGACCTTGACCTTGATGAAGATGTTGACCTTGACGATGTGGGTCGCTGTGATCTAGTTGTATACTTCCTTCTTGATCTTGATAGCCTATGACTAGATGACCCTGACCTATGGTGGTGTTGACCACTAGATGTCTTGGTACATCTTGGGGTACATCTACCTTTTCGTTGAGAGGTACAATCTGACATAGGGTCATTACTTGAAGGCGATGACTGGTGACTAGAAGGTGGATCTACACACATCAAGCTTTGCCTGTCTATATCTTCATATGATGAAGCTGAAGGTCTGTTTGGCGACTCGTCACACCTAGGTGTAGACCTGCGTACCTTGGGAATAGCACCGGCTTGTTTGGGATCAAATACAGGTACATCTGGATATCCCAAAGATATTTCCGAAGATTCCTTGGCTGGTGGTTTTGTCTTGATATGTGTCCCAAATCTATCCATTTCCTCACAATCTGTGTTAAACAAATCATTTTGAGTGTGTTCAGGTGTCCCTGTCACATCATTTGGTAAATCAAGTAATGGATATAACATGAACAGCCATTCTGGAGAAGAATTCCCAAGTCCTTGTGCTGCAGTGTTTACATTCTTAGCTGGATATGACGCCATTATGTTTCTTTATAAACAGAGTTGTTAATATTATCAGCATACAAATATTAAAAGCAAAAATATACTCCTTATCATGAAATAACACAGGAATATATGACTACAGTAAATTCTGTCTAAATGATACAAAATTGTCCCTGGTATTATGAAATAACACACAGGGTCAGTATCATGAATCCGTGAAACCAAGTGACTCGAGCAGAGATGACAAATCGATAAATTTGCAAATGACACCTCAAAAAATATCAGGAAACTGCGCGCAAACTGATAAATTTTGTAAATAATTATCAATTTCTATCCAATACTTCTGACACCATTATAGTAAAGCTTGGTCTGTAACATCAATATTAAGTTACCAGTTACCTTGTGCTGTTGTCTACACGTGGTTCAAGTTGATGGAAGTTTATCACCATACCACCGGCATGTTGTCGCTGGACCAGCAAATGGGCAGTGATATAGTGAGAGTCTTGCTAATACAGAATCCAAATAAGTGTCTGGCACAGTACCCTTCCAAAATTTCAGGGATACTGAGAAATTGTCACTACTTTACTAAGTAGAGGAAACTGTCTCCGACTGAAAGCCTGGAGACAACGTCTACACATGCATGCTAGCCTACATGGAGAGCGCGTTTGGACAGAATGCGGGGTTGAGATCTACCCGACACGGGCTCACGCGACAGGCGAGGTGTCTCTGGTGAAAACACCCCTGTCAAATTAGGCCCGAATCACTACAATACAGACGGTCTGGTGTCGTATTGAGGTAGGCCTACTGTAGGAATGTCGAAATTATTGTTGATTTATGAATTATTCATTATTCTTCTGCAGGTTCCTTATAGAGTGTATTTGAAAATTCATGAAAGAAATACACGGATAAATATGTAGCCTTAGGCCAATTATTTTAAAAGTGGCGATTGTTTGTTATCATTCGCGCCAGTATGATTTCAGTTTGATTTCAGATTCTTGACCAAACAGATAGGAAATGGTCCTCGATGCGATAAATTCGTTATATAGTCAGTTACTGACCCCCTAAAAAGGCATAGAGGGTCAGTAAGAAGTATAGGAGGCTCGGGCTACACCCTCGCCCCCTATAAATCTTATTGACCCTCTATGCCTTTATAGAGGGTCAGTAACTGACTATATAACTAATAATATAATGTAAATACTCGAGGATATAACTTATTGCATCTGAAATAAAAAGTTTCCTCTCACGTAAAAAGACTTAAAACATGAAGACAGTGTTTATCGTGATATTCATTATTTATTTTTCATGCCAATTGCTGAATCTCATCATTTTGCAGAAGGCGCATGTACATTAATATAAATCTATGTAATAATTTTACGAATACGATGAGCTTGTACTTTAATATACTTACATGTGATAATATATAATTCTGATAACAGTACGTTGTGCCCTGACGCCATAAATCCGCCGATTCGTCCAGATTACGTCAGCTTTATATACGTATGTAATTATGTATACATAAACTCTTGTGATGTCCATTTCATTAGGCCATACTCCCAAACACCTGCTTTTCTAGACCTATTACCGATTACTATAGACGGTCATTAAATCTCACACTTCTCCCAGACGAGAAGACGCGAGATTACATTGGATTTAAAGAGTAATAACGTCTGCATTCGTTGGGCAATCTTTTATCGTAAATGAGTTATCGCTTTTCGTTTGATTACTACAAAACTAAGACCGATCTCCACGTTGTCTGGGATGTGTCAGAAAGTCTGGACCAAGTTTCACGAAAATTCCCTAATTTTAAGCCACCACGTGGAACCATTATGGAAGTTAAGATTTTTTCTTACATTTGTATTCAAGTTAAGATTTTTTTCTTACATTTGTATTCAAGTTAAGATTTTTTCTTACATTTGTATCTTCTGTATTGGGTCGCGACCAGTTACTATGATGTACCAACTACCGTGATTTCTGCGCACGCTTTATCTCCCGCACAATTTTTTGGATTTTTTTAACAGCTTATTCAACAAACAAAAAAGTTCATTTGCAACCGATATTGCCAACAAATCTACGTTTTCCTTTTAAATTCAAAGTTTCCAATACTCAATCACAGCGAGGGTTAGCTTGAAATCATGACTTACTTGCATATTAATCCTGAAATTTCATGAAATCATCCTTTATTTTGTTGTAAGTCGTTTTCAAAAATCGTCTGCATCAAAGTAGGTCAAAGTATGCAAAATAATGGGTATATGTCAAGTTATCGATCGGACATGGATAGACAGAATCGTAAAACACAAGGTAGTTTTTACTGGTGCATACGTCTTGTGTTTACTTTTTTTCAAACAAAATAAATTGATATGTATTTATTGAATTTATGTACGTTTTAGGTCGTTTACACTTTGTTTGTTTAAATTTACTCCTTCCTAGAGCTGAATCCTGTTTTTAGTGATTCCCTTTCACCTGTCGAACGCACTTTTAGACAGTTTTTTTCCGTGATGCTTTCGATCAGTCACTAGAATCCAAAATAACCATGCATTACGATTATGTTATTCCACTAAAAGATATCAAATAGATGTTGGTCGCTTTAATGAAACACAAACTAAGTTTTGGGGCAATAAGTTTGTTTTAAAAGCGCATTTCCATCACGTGAACTGGTCCCGTAGGTATCGTCAACTGTACCAATAAGCGATGAAAAAATAAATGGCGTGTGGTTAAAAAACTTAAAATTACAACAAAACAACCACTATTGTTACTGACGTATCTTAATTGATTTGATTTGAACATATTTTATTGCAAAATGTGCAATGGGATTGGGCACAAATTATACAACTTCTATAAAGCCCGTTCCAAAAAAATAATAAAAAATTCAAATTACATAGACAAGATAACATTTACAGATGACTTAAGATAAGTCATGTCGATTTTCAACGCCTTTGAAATCAAAATATAAACAAGCATTTTTATTTTGAATTTAAACATAATGATTTTAGTGAAATAAAGACCGAAAAATGCCGAAATATTGATGAAAATAATAACTTTTTTTCTTCTTTTTTTTCTTTTTTTTTATATAAAACAGGCGGACAGTGAAATCATATTAGTTTAATTAAAAGGCTTCATTTAATCACGTGTCTTTCTCTCTAACTGTATAGGATATAAATAGGAATAAAAATCTACATTAAATATTGGCATTTGTTCACGCGCTTCAGTCCGCTTTTGTTAAATCGTTATTGATTGGCTGTGGCTATATTTCATCATACCGGAAGTAGATTGTCTTACATTAATTCTGTCATTTGATCTGCCACATCCGGTCGACCGGCAACAACAACGACAAACCGGAAACTGGAAATTGCGCATGGCAATGAATAAGCAATAACTGCTTTCTATAGGTTCGTGGTAACGATCTGAAGTCGCGAACACATGATGAGAATGTGTATTCATTAATAGAATTTGAGAAAATGAGATTGAAATGAAGAAAGAGTATACTTTTGACGTCACATTTCATGCGTTCTATCATATAGTCAGTAGCTGTGTTTCCATGGATGTTTCTGTATGTACCTATTTACTGTTCCCTCATTGGTTGATGTTGAATTCATTAGAAACTAGAAAGTTTTCTCAATTTATCATGATTTAAAGGTTATCACACCAGTTACATTAAACCCAGTATTTTAACCACAAACATTTGATTGTGACGTCAGCGAAACGGACGTCGTTTTCCTTAAAAATTATGACGTAAAATTCACCAAAACAAGATATAAAAGTCATTACTTAAATGGCACCCGCATAATATTGTAATATTTATAGATAGACTTACCCATTGAATTTGGCGAATTCGGATTATCTTAAACAAATTAACTAGGTGAAATTGATGTGTCAACACAAACGGAAAAAATAAAGATTTAGATTAATACTTCTTGAAAAAAGTGTACATGTGCACCCCTTCAGAAGAATATAACAGAGGAAAAAAAAGAAAAAGACACCTAACAAATTAATAAAATCAAGCAATGAAAAACAAAAGAGCTTTGAACTTCGTGAAAATTCTGCATCGCTTTCAATTGAAGAAATTAACCATATTCACTCAAGGTCTTTTATCTGTTCATCATATCAAAACAAATACCATTGTTGTGTGATAAAAATGAGATTAATCACATGCCCGTTATGAAATGGGTCATATGGCTGCCCTGAAATAAATGAGACTACTAGCTGGTGATGATCAGCGCGATTTGTCTTGTTTTTTAATGGCCCTGATTTATATCTTTCTGTTGTTTTTAATGCGGCTCCATAAATCGGAGATTCACATCCAATATGCTCGCATGTCCTCATCACCGGTCTCGAGTTTCTGTAGATTAATCCCAGGTCGTTCAATGACAACGATCCACGTCATTATTGGTTTGTGTTTCAGCGTTATCAAATAGAAGATTAACAATAAATCGTTGGAGATATTTTTAGTCAAAGGTATGAGCTTCAGGGCTCATAATTCAGAATGAAAAAAATATTTCAGATATTAAATACTAAAAAGGGTTTTGAGCGTAATTAATCACAGAACGATATATAAGACTGCAGTGTGAGTAATAAAGGCACTGATCGATATTGAAAACCACGTGCACATTTAAAAAAATTGGAAATCAACTGTTTAGTAATAAATCAAACAAAACACATCACCAACTAATTCATACAGCTTTATTCCGTCTCTCTGTACATCAGAGAGTTACCTCCCTTGTGGGATTGTGTCGTCATTATTTTCTGAATAATATGACGTTACGCTCCAAAACACACGACGTCACAATCATGATCAACCCGCAAGGAAAGATAACTCTGTGATATACAAATACAGGATACTGACCGACGAAGGAATATTGCTCTTACAATAAATTCTTATGATACTTAACACTTAAAATGAACTGATTGGATTTGTCTTACTCTGTATACATTAAAAACGATGTATATCTATTTCATTAATCTTGTCCCGTAATTAATTTCCGGTGTATTAATACATATAATTTCAAAGATGACCGAAAAATTACACTTATGCTATTATCACTTCAGTAATTTAGATACAAAATAAACAAAAATATTCCTGTTCCAATGGGTTCAAAATCTTAAATAAAACAAAACTATTTTTTTTCCAATAAAACAAAACTATTTTTTTTCCAGTGCTAATACGGAGTTGGAGTTCTGATTAAACAATTTCTTCCAGAAAGAAAACAGTAAATTGATAGAAAAGAAAAAAATGAGTGTCGGTCACGACAGTAACGGTATTGGCATCGATTGTCTGAAGTGATGGATTTGGTCTAGAGATAGAAATCAAAGGCCCGTCCTTGGAATTGATTATTTTTTCTGTAAGTCACATGATGCTCTTTTTATATAATCCAATACTTCTTCCAATAAATTTATTTTTGACTGCAATTAACTTCCATTATTAAACTAATACCATCAATTATGGTGTTGAAAGCTTGACTAGTGATGTCCTGTGTGACAAAGATATAAATAACAAGTTCGCTTTCTAGGAAGGGATCGCTTCCAACCAAATTCTTTCCAAATTAAGACTGACATCGAAGGCAGATGGGCGATGATACATGCTATTCAATTTGAGCAAAGGGGTATGGAGAGAGAGGATTAAGACGATAAAACGCGAATCTACCTATCATCACAGAAAACAGAATGCAAATGGACACCGAAATAAAAATAGATCCTAACGCACCGAAAATGGATCGTTCGATGAAGCCGTAAATTAGAGTCGGATAATTTTTCTTCGCACATCAAAACTTTGTTCTTCCTTATTGTAACTCGGAATTATACATCTTATTGGAATTCAGTCGAAAAATGCAAATTAATATTAGATTGGTACAGTTTCTGAAGCCAGGATTGTATGCACCATAATAATTAAAGAAGAAAAAAAGAACAAAAATGTGATTTCTTCGCTGAGATCGGTCTAGACCTTTCTAAAAGTCTGTGCATGCAGGTTAATTGAGGAATATTTCATTCCCTCGAGACTATTTCGGTTCCAATAATCCCGAGGTACCCTTAGCGATGTAACTTTTCTTCCTGGAATTGCAATGGTTCACCAGGCCAGTGAAATGAAATTATACATTAGGAAACTGTACTGAAATTTTATCTCAACACAAAGTTAAAAATTGAAAACGTTTCTTAAAATTTTTGAAATAAGCCTTAGTATCACATACAACTAAAACCGATTTAATATTTATTTAAAAAGCTGAAAATCGATTTTTCTTTTCTGCCAGATACAGATTTGGGTTGGATTAATCCTATAAGGACATCTTAATAGCTTCGCAGTGGGCCCCATTTAATGCATTGGTTCAATTTTTTATGACGATTATATGGATGATCAAAGCCGTAGAAAACATAAAAACTAGTTCTAAAGCATTGGCCGACATGGTGTAATCTTTCACTTAATTATCAGCTGATATGAAATGCCATTAACAAATTGTGGATGAGAGTTATTTCCCTTTGTGTTACTCTCCATTAGTCCGTTTCTTTATCGCAATAGGAGGTCGTAGTGGTGTCAATCTTATATTTGATTCAGTGGAATAAAAATAATAAGAACTTACCAATGAACTAATTTGATTACATATTAACAAGTTAAAAGGGGGAAATCGGATAAAAATTGGAGGTTTCAAATTAATTTCTTAAATGCGATTTGTTGATATGACCCCAATGTTATACTTCTGTAAGAAACGACTATATTTGATGTTCTTCGTCACAAAGCACAATTACTTTTTCATATTATCAAATATACCAATACGTCCATTCAGCATTGTATTTCTAATTAGCCTACTCTATGCATTTCAACAACATTAAAAAAAGACTTCCAGAGTTTGGGCCAGGCAAAGTCATAGAGATCATGTTCACCTTTGTGAAAATGACTCTGTTTTGTACTATTTACCATACAACATGTAACCAGTTTGCCATTTTGGTTCTGTGCCTTGTTCAATGACCAGACCGTATTTGTACAAACGACTCAGAGCCTGGGTCATATGTCTTATCCACGACGTACCCGACACTTGCTTAAAGCATCTGGATCATATAACTTGTTTCAGACATAACATATCTTACAAAACTGTCTGTTCCTGTGTTATGTCTACCACACCAACCAACCATTTTGCATTATGATAGTAGGCTTGCTATTTTTAACGTGACAATTTTTTTTTTCAAATTATGTACTGACATGGAAATTGAAACTAGATTTCTACATTGTAATTTATCACGAGATATGTTACCTTCATCTTGATAAGCCATTAAAAGTGGCTACGTTTCGGAGTGTATGCCGTCTTCCTCAGACCATCACTTGTTACCTCGTTGTATAATTATCAGTCAGGAATGGAGTCTCAGTTTAAATTTGTTGTGCCACTCATTTAATTATCTTTTAATAAATATTGCAATTAAATCTTAGTAAATTCTCCATTAAGACTTTTATTAGGCATGCAATGTCCGATGTCTTATCACTTTGACATTGCCGTCATAAAGTTATTTGAAATTGATAATTGTCATTAGAGAATTGCAGGTCTAGAAGAGGTTAGCTTAAGTACCAGGCTAGAAAACATATTATTATGCATCCTGAACCTGACCAGAATCGGCAGATAGTTTGCTGATTTTAATTTACGAAAATTGAAGAGAACATAATCAAAGTGATGTTGTTGAAATGGTCATTCATTAATGACGTGATTATCATACAAGTATTGTAAATGCTTTAAATTTCTATTCAGCATTATAACTAAGAGGCAACACTGATTGGATACAAATCTTGCCATAGATAAACATATCTTATTATTTAATAACAGTCACGCGTGGACCTTGAGCCCTAGTCTCACATGTTGAAGCATGTGGGAGCTATTGATAGTGTTTTACTCTGTGACCACATCATCACAACTGTCCGAGGTTAGATAGATACCCGTCATGTCTGTCTCTTAAAAACCTATCAAAGAGTATTAACATCCATCAATGTTGACCATGGCTTACTCTTCGGCCGTCATTTGTATTGACCATAGCGTGATAACGTTAATACGACAGACACCCAGAGGACCAAAGCTTTACAAACCCAGACGTCGTTAGAGCGTTTGTCCGCAATGTTGTTTAGCACCAGATTAACAAACTGATATACTACTAACTGAACAGTTAAATAAGCTAATCAGGATACATCTCAGAATGATCACCAATACTTACATCCTATTACACTTTGTAATATTTTACTGATTAGTTTTAAACAGTGTCATATTTTTGTGTACATATATTTGCAATTCATGTTTCTCCTTGATATCGTCAGAAGCCGCCATGTTTGATATTTTGCCGTTTCATGAAATATTTATCTAGACAAGGCAGACATCCACTTGTCATTTAATAATGGAATTTATTCCGTCTGTCATTGTTTGATTTCATATTTCGTCTTACATTTATTGGTCAACAAACCCAAGATGAATATTCCGTCGGCATGGTAACCAAAATTGAATACACATCTATAGCTCCCTTGAGTCATGAAGCGAATCAGTTTATCTCAGCTGTCACACGTTATTCATATTTACATGGCAAGTAGTGCTGAAGTTCAAATCAGGAAATCTTAGCATTTTGCCATTGTTAACAGAACAACATAATCTTTAAGTGCTAGGATTGAATGTTGATGTAGATGTTTAGGTGATGCACCAAAGTGCCAGGCCTACGCTTAGACTAAAGATAAGATAACGTCACCTATTTACACCGTGTCAACAAGTATTCTGTTTCTCAGCGTCAAGCTCGTGCGGTCGCTAGGCAACGGCAAACGAATAACACCGGAAGTTTTCTTAATTGCTGCAGATGGACCTTTTATTTATTGCACTGTTTTTTATTTCAAAACAGTTATGTTTATCAGGCAATAATACGAATAATGAAGTCGTTGACAAATGATGCAATTCAGCAATCAATCTGATGAATAGTTCTGTATAAATGGCGGATCAATGGTGTGCAGTTAATCTCGGAAGCCAAAAACTATGCATATTGGTCTCACTTCGTCATCGTTGCTATGACAACCGGATAAAAGAATCCGCCATAAAACAATACAGTAAATAAATTGCACATGATCATCCTTCTTTAAAGGTTTGCCCTGACGACAACAGAATGGACCCGTTTCCGGCCTCTGGCCATAAAGTACTTCAATATAGTGGTCAATCAGGGAAACCGGAAGTCAATCCCAACGGGACAAGTTTATATATGTGGGGTTATTTTAAGGTCTTCTTGGCGGCGAGGTGTCTCCGGCATTAAACAGATTCGTCAATTTATAACCTTGATACTACTTTGATTTGTGCATTGCTATTTCTTGTCTGATTATGTTCTGTGACTGGATTTCACAATAGCTTTGCAAGAATAACTTTTCGTTAAGCTAATTATGAACGTGTGTAAATCAAATGTTCTTAATCAAATCACTACATATGAGAAACGTTTACTTGCAAACCAGAAGTATTTTTCTTTTATATATGCTTAGTTACTTACTTTAGCATTTATTATCTCCGCTAGGTTGCGCTCATATATCCATGTATACTGCATTTTCCGAGCGAAGTCTAGAAGAGAGTAGAACAAATTACGACAGCAAACCCAGTTTACCGCCTCTACTGATAAGGAGAAAGCTTATTAATTAATAGTAGTCACGTGACTTTAAAATATTCTTAAGTGATTAGTAGATTATTTGCTCCTACTTTGAAACTTCTAGAACCAGCCATAAAAATAAAGCAAACTTTTAATGACAATTTTAGTGTCATAGAGACTTGTGGCGTGTCTAAAGAATTATAGAGAAACTCGTTACACCTCTCCATGTATTCGGAGTCTCAGCTACTCTGAACATGAGATTAAAAAATGAACTTTATCAGGTTAATACGCGATTTTGTCCCTTTAGTGTGATATTTGTTATGGAGAATTACAGAATCATTTTAAACTGATCAGTGCACGTAAAATACAAACCAAGGAATTTATCAAACTTTATTTAGACTTTTCCTGGAAGAAATCCCCCTGCGTTTGAATTCGATTTAGAGATTTAACTTCAATTCCTGTTAATCGTATTTTGCGTCATAAAAATCATTGAATTTTCACATATATGATAATACATACTACATATTTACCACATGATATAGTTATATATACAAGCTGAAATACAAACCAAACAACCCTAATGTGTTGGTTCTACGTAAAAATACACACGGTAAAGCTAAATATAAACACGAAACAAAAATAAATAGGCAGATCTCTATTGAAATAAATCCTTAATCCGATGTTAGTGTCATGATGTGAAATCGACATTTTATTGGAAATTGAGTTAAAATCGTGTAAAATCAGCAGTTCTGCTCGGCTTCTGGAGGATTAAACCGTCCAGGAAGTCGTGTGTACTTAGTAAAGTTATTTGTACATCAACGGCTTACAAGTAAAAGTACATTGCAGTGCAGTCCAACTTCCTTGATTAAAATCCGTCAAAATCTATCTGATGTCACAACTTCCTTGATTAAAATCCGTCAAAATCTATCTGATGTGATGTTTTGGTCTTAGATAAAACCAAGGTACACTGTATATACAATTTGTCATTATAGATAGATCATATCTTGTACTAGTGGTATCCGGTATGTTTCCATACATCTGAAAGCAAGGTTTTGATTTGGTATGTTTTACGTCATATCAACGGCTACGCTCATTTAAGGATGACCTCCCATATACATGTATGTTGTGCGTTGCGTGTGCGAATGTCTGTATGTTTAGGAGGCTGTGGTATATTCATGTTGTATCTTCTTCTAATTGACGAGCTCTTACCATTTTTATAGTGTTATCTCATTGAAAGATGCCGCCAATGATATTGATTAACACACACCTGCGATATTGATTAACACACCATGCCCGGCGGAGTTCTTTCTACTGACAAATGAATGTTTTCATGTATCAATGGTTACTATATACTATTTGTGTCTTTACTGATATATCTGAACATTTGATGTTTACACAACCGTTTTAACAGATCTTGCGCTAAAACGGTAGTGATTAAACGGTACTTTGATATAACAACACCGCTTTTAAAGGGCCATGAGCACCCATTATTATAAAGCGACACAAGATGATGAATTTACATAAGCTATGCTACCAAATATTTTTTTCATTCAATGACCTATCTAATTGTTTTACAGTATTAACTTCAATGAATAAAATATTGTTTGACTAACGAAGCACAAACAAAGTAGCAGTCTCCCAAAATACACATGCACTTCACATACGCAACATGTTTCACACATGAGGACAGAGGCTTTTTATAGGACGTTAATCCCAATTAATAAACCAATATACGTTAACACATAGAAGATAAAATATCATAATAAGAATAAAACGAGATGTCAACACTCTCATCATATGTTGTCAATAAACTTCTTAATCAACCAAAATAGATCATTAAATGGTCAACGCTCTTATCATATGTAGTCTATAAGCTTCATAGTCATCAAATATAGCTCATTAGAAGGGCTCACATTTACTGACAGTTTTATATGATCGTGATATCTCCACTAATAACCATTACTCTAAGTGCTAATGCTAATTCATCAGTTACAATAGAACTTGTGTAGAAGTTTCAATAAGTACACAGGTCAATATTTTAAAATAGTACTCTTAAGAATCTTCCTTAAGTTCTATAACTTTCATATATGAATATGTTTTAATAATACATCTAGCGGTTTTTTTCTAGACATAAAAGTCTTGTTAAACCTTTATCTAGGTGCAATGGAGCTAGAATTATGAATATAGTAGATAAAAAATTCTTAATGGTTCAAAATACATTAACAAAGGGTCCCAGGTCACTTTAATGCGTGATATATACAATCCGGCATGCAAGGAGAGAAGTTTTTGAAGACGTTTTCATTCCAAAATATTTTACTGTAAGATGGCAATGCAAAGGGAATGTGGGCAAAACAGTTTAAAAGAGTCTCACAAGTTAAATATGAATTATGAAACTATTGTCAGACAAGTGTTCACAATTAAACGTCTGGTATCGTACATATACTTTTGCACAATAGTCAATAATGTATTATTAAGATAATGTCCATTCCATCCAAACAGGAAGATATTATATGAGGATATATAGAAAACCTAACATAACGTATGAACTTGTTGTCCTCACTATAGATAAGTTGATACAATGTATTCAATTCACTAGGGAGAAGTCAACGTAACAGCTGAGTTATTGAACTTCCTTTTCAAGCTGTGTCTAACAACTTCTAAAGAGACGCTAATTGTAATAGGATAATCTCGAAACACGTGTTTGATCTCGAAGATACGGTTTTACTAATTGAATAGACTAAGAAGTTCTTGTGAGGATATACACTCATCCACGTTTTGCTAACATGCGTATTAAGGGTTTGTCAGATAGTGTTGAATAATTAATCAGAGACAAATCAAAGATGGGTAGGAGTAGGGGTGGAGATAAATAAGATCGTAGAAATTAAAATATGTATCAGTCAAATAAAACAATGAAATATTAATAATATCTAAAAAAGGACCTTGACAATGTGAAGACACAGACTCTATCTTATATAATAACTCAAAGACGAAATGGAAGGGGAGAGTGATTGTGTTACGATAAATAAAAAGGTAGAAATCAAAGCCTGAATGATTTTTGTTAAACTTTGAAATATTAACAAAATCTATATACTACAATTAATTCATACTGAAAACATTTTGTCATGGTTTTACGTTAACAGACATTTGATATTTCTGTGATTATGTAAAGAAACACGCACGGAACGAGCGCGCATCAGTCCGGTTAAAAAATTGAAATATTCGTGGTATCTACGTAATAAAATCTTACTTCATACTGAATTTTGTCACTGTTTAATGTTAAGAGACGTAATTAAGTTTAGAAATAAATATTTTAACAATGTTGTTTTGTCAGTGGGTATGGCTTTTTAAACCGCATTATCATTTGTAATACGTACTATATAATGGCTTTAACAGAAATTCAAATATATATAGCTAGTATGTTATAGCTTTTTGTAACTCTGATCCATCGATGATATACCAAATATGAGTATGGAAGTATTCCAGTCGTGAAACGATCTTTTACGGCTAGTAAGTGTAATTCAATGCACAGAAGTATTCTCATTTCATAAAATTAAATATCGTAAAAGTGTTAAAATAATAATTTTATTCTCTCTCTTAAGGACGTATTCTTCTGTGGTTTCAGTCCCGTTGAAGTCTCGTTTCGACATAGATCAAAGAAGTTATGAGATTTTCAAACACAATTGATCAATATCTGTAGCATGTTGCCAGTTGCAAATTTTGTCAAAAAATTACATTTCTATTTTTAGTAGATTTTTTATAGGGGGATTTTAAGAAATTGCCCATTTGGCGGCCATTTTGAAATTATGTCTTTTTTCGCTTTAAGTAGAGCCATAGTTTTACCATTTTTTACTGAAATGTTTTTACTTAAATAATCACTGAGCCAGCATTTTTAGCTGTATCGAGCTAATTTTTGCTGTAAATCTTTACTAGGTTCGTCGTAATTAAAATATTGAGCAATATTTACAGTTTGCACCACTGACATGGACTCAATAACCATGTTTTCTAGTGTTATCATTATCAGTGTATAATGATAGTACAACACGTGCGCCTATTCTATTGTTACGGGAATAGTCGCTGGCGTAGCAACGTGGGGTCATGACTCCACTTTTGGCGGGAACATATGAATGACTCAATTCCAATCAGCTGTTGAATCGAATTCGTTGACGATGACGGACGAGAAAAAAATATGGATATTTTAATAAAAAATATGCAACTGCCGCGGGAATAAATAATATTCATTAACTTAAAAAGCTGTAAATATAAGGAATAGATGTTTATTTTGTTGAGGTTATGAGGGTATAATGATAATGGATCACGTGTAAATTATGTAACCCCGGCGGCTTTAATATTTTAATTTAAAATACTGAAAAATAACAAATATTTTCTAATGAGGCAAAAAAGTAAGCACACGGACCCCCTATTTTTCTGCCTGATTTAGTAAGAACAACCCTTTCTTTATTGATATGCAAAATATTAACAAAAGTTTGATACCTGAATTTTTTCTATAACGGGTTAAAGTTGGCAAAAATGGCTGAAAATGGTGACTTTTGTAGTTCAAAATTTAGGGGTAGGGGTAGCATATGTTGTAATTCTGAGAAAAAAATATTAGTCTTATTATCAAAACTGGTAAATTTTCAAAGAAGACTACTAGAAAACAAATTCTACAAACATCCAAACATATCAAACATCTCATTAGGAAATTATGGCTTTAACTTCTTTTGTATATGGTCAAAACCGCAAAATTCCAATAAAATCCAATACTTTGTCAACTAGGTATCTTTGAGTGACAATAGCTCAAAAACGTTCATGGTATAAACTCCTATTTCCAAAAATCTATATGAGAAAAAAAAGAAGTCTTTTCAGAGGAGTATATCCTTAATCATTGGTGCAACGATAAGTATCAAAACATCAAAACATCGTGAGCTAAAAAACAACCCACTCTTAAGTTAAAAAAAAATCAACGTAAACTATAAAGGTAATCGGATCGTAAATCACTAGATTGAACTGACGGTTTATTTCTCCGGAATCTCTAACGAGTAATGAGAGAAATAAAGCCACCTACAGGGCGATTACGACGTACTCAGGGGAAATCATCGCTGTTATTATTTAGTTTTGTTAGGTATTAAAGCCCATACTTAATACGGCTATTCATCTGACGCTATCACCACATAAACATTTAATAGAAGTCATTACTGCCTGATTGTAGTCTATCGATGATTAGATCTCACTCTTTGTTCGACTGTAAACATGGGTATATTCGCGCGTTTTTTTTAATTTCGTGATTTGCGCGTTTAAATATTTTGCGACTGGGCCGCGGTGGCCTACATGTAGTGGTTAAGATGTCCCGACATATTACCACAAGACTTCGACCTCTGGGAAGCGTGTTCGAATCCCATTAGTGGCAGTTGCCAAATACTGACCACTGGTCGATGTTTTTTCTCCGGGTATTCCGTCTTTCCTCCTCCACCAACAAACCTGTCACGTCTTTATATGACCCTGGTTATTAATAGGACGTTAAAATAATAAAACCAAATATTATCGCGATATAAAAGCCTACAGACTTCTAGCAGCATAGTTCCCTACATACACAAAATAGTTCGCGCGGGGAAATATTCTGTGGTTAAAAGGTTCTGCGTTATTAGCGTACATGTCCATGGTCATCATATTTTTCACACAGAGTATCACAGGTATATTGATTTTCTTTATTTTCGCCTTTCAGAGATAACAACATCTTAGTCACAATTACAATATTAAAACAAAGCTTTATTCGGCTCATATTTCATAAATCAAATCGAAAAGTTCATTTACATTATTAAAGCAGAGTGTTTATTTGTTCAGTCAGTGATTAAGAAGGTCAGCAATGTCTGACGTCACTGATTAAATAAGGTCAGCAATGTCTGACGTCAGTGATTAAATTAGGTCAGCAATGTCTGACGTCAGTGATTAAATTAGGTCAGCAATGTCTGACGTCATCATTTTCCATCTTCCGTGCTCTAGAGGAATATCTCTAGGGCGTCAAAGTACAAATTGTCATTGCTTTTCCTCCAGAGAATGGTCGAATTTTCCATACTATCATGTTATAATATGTGGTAAAAAGTGCTGCCTTGTAACATGTAATATAAAGCTACAGGTATGTGACATAGGGGACACCTCTAACAAATATCACTTGAGGGCCTCTTAATCGCTGAAAATCAGAAAATAGACGAGTCCATCTATACATAACAAAAGTTAAAGAATGAACAGAAACATTAACACAGCTTTCGTATATCAATAAAAATCTTATACGAGCACATTTCTTAATATTCACATATACCATTTTTATTGTATCGATTATTATCATTCCGTTAATGCCATATCTAACAATTTAGCATGTTACATGCGGTATCAACTAAGCTGATATCAGCCCAGATAATAATAAAATATTACTGATATAATGAGCATGAGCAGAAATAATCACGAAGCCATTAATGAATAGCAATGAGTTCATTTTTGTAAAATCCAGTTTGCCGTGTTCTCATGAATATTATCTAACACAAGATTTCTTTTTGTTTCTTTTCATGTTATGACGTTTCCTGTTCGGGTTTAGGTAAGTGATCATCTATTTTATCATTTCTTTATTTTCATTATTGATATTTTCAAACAAGAGGGTCATTACTAACACAACCCTCAGGTTCCGTGATACAAATGTATTCATAAGGTAATAATTGATAAGTAAATGGTAGTTGTTTTTCCCGAATTTCCGTTGTTGTTACCTCCGAATTTCTATCTAAACTTTCTATTATGTACATAAATGTATTTTTTTGTCATAGTGTGTCTATATTGTGTTTTTTGTGCCTTTTAAGTTGTCTCCATCCGTGTTTCTAATTTTTAGATCATGACATTATTTTTTGATATGGTTGTGTTTGTCGTTACAGTTTATTATTTGACTTTTGAACATATTTTCAATACCAATATTGTGTATTCATCGATGGTGTAGTAATCTGGAAAACAGCAGATGGTATATACAAGGTATACTTTATTAACATGTATTTACATTCCGTGATATGGAAGTGCAGCTGACCTCCAATAGCATTACGGCCCTATAACTGTGTGAAAAAGTACTGTTTATTATGAATTCTAGATTAGTTTAGTAAAAAACAAACTTTCAAATACAAGTTCAGAGGGAGAATATATATAAACATCAAATAGTATAAATATCCCTTCCACAAATGTTCGGTCTCTTGACCACCTTCAGGTACATAGAAACACAAGAATAGCTAGGTGAAATCCATCTTGAATGTTTTATTATGATCATATCAAGATGGATTTCACCTAACTTTTCTTGTGTTTCTACGTACCTGAAGATGGCCAAGAGACCGAAAATGTGTAGTAAAAAAGTTGTGAACCACAAATCCTAACATTACAGACTCTATAATAATCTTTATTTTATTGTACACATTTGTTACAATAGCTTCATTTATTTTACTGTTCTTGTACTCTGAACAAGTACGAGCGTCTTCCCTATTAGGTACAGTCACAACCATACTAAGATACAAAAAACATATATACACTGGCAAATGCCACAAAGATTGTGCCGGTCAACAACGCCAGAAAAGGGGTTTTTGTGTGCATATAAAAAGCACATGACAGCGTCTTTAAAAAAATACTCGTCTGAGCACTCTAATTACATAAGTATTCTTAGGTGCGTCAATGGCTAAAGAAATTTTAAACGGGAAAGTCTCAACTCGTTGATACATCGTTGTTGCTCTCCCTTACGATGTGGAGAAGTTTCTCTGTGTATATATAGCATTAGAGGATATCGAGATAAGAGCAATAAGTGTATAATAAAAGGACTAGTGAACTAGATTACCCTTTAAATTTTAAAAGTCATCACGTTTGAATTTTAACTTTTCTCTGGTTTCGTATTGCTAAGCGTCATATCGGTAGCTATAGTAACTTTAGGACAATCTCGTATGTATTTGATGTATTTCTTGTGGCAATTTGGTGTGTGTTTTGGAAGACTTCAGCATGTTTGTAGTATGTCGCCTTGGAACTTAGTGTTACTGGGACGTCTGTCTATTTACGGGGTGCTATCTCATTGAAGCATTCTACCAAAGACAACGTACAGCACACTTATTTCTCCACTTTATTCTGTCAGAGGCCTAAACAGTCGTCCCACTTCATTAATGCCAAGCGTTTAACAGCTCATAAAAGGAAATATTAAATGGATGATGGAACTAGCTCCAGGTTGACCTTATCATCCAATCATGTAATGATAATGGTATGTATGGTCATGTAAACACTTGTGTACACATAATACAATTATGACATTTTTGATATCGTGTGCGGAATATGTTTCATAATTATATAAACATATCCAGAGGGCCCCTCAATGACTGCCCTGTACATGTGTAGTAATAAAGGTCACTGGGTTCTACATAATGATGTCTATAGTCAACTATAACATGAGCAAACTCCAATTTTGAAGTTACCGTTGATAAATAAACTATACAGAATCGCTTTATTTGGATTTAAATGCAAAAATCGATATAGTCCAGGTTATTTCAAGATTTCATTACTCGGTCTCAGTTTATGAATTGCTCAATTACATAGTCCATCGGAAGCAAAGAAACAGTTTCTAGAAAATTACGTACATTGGTTAAAGATTTGTTAGCTAGACGTATTCAGTTTTAACTTTTAGAAAAGTGTGTTTGACGCTGTGTTAAAGAAACTAAACTGAATAACCCACTTATCTGAAATTATGATATATTGGGAAAATTGCGTAGTCTTTAAAGATCGTTTACATAGCTCGATAAGGATTTTGAAGGAAAAACGTATGTCGTGAAAAGATAACCATGCTTTCTGAAGCCATCATCAGTATGATTTTCTGTTATATATAGAACGTTTAATTGGAATTATTTATAAGCCAATATTTACTATATCGACCACAACCTGCTTCCCTTTGTCATGAAGACACTTTTTACCTTTTTGTTTGCACACTGGTAGAAATCAAATAACTCCCGTACCGTCAGCCGAACAAAGCAAGTCGGGATGATGATGGTGGTGATGATAACTTTATAATGATTTCTACAGACTCATAACTAGTCGGTTTGACGTTACGTATACACACATACCTATGCGAAAACACCATAAGATAGCATATTAAAATGGAAGCAACGTCCCTTCTCTTCTAACAGGTGACACTCTTGTTATGATTTATAAACATGAGTTTTTGAAAAATAAATGACGATTCAAATAAAAATAACGCTGATGCTGATTGGTCAGTTTAATCGATGATGTAATACCCGGATGTGCATAAATCTGCTGTCTAGCTTTATTTTCTAAATCGATAACGTTTATATGGTATTTATTTTGATTAGGATTCATGTTTATTTAGAGCCTCGTTTTGATCAATTAATTTGGCGTGGTGATGCATCATATCACTACACATTCATAAAAGCAGTGATGCATTTTAAAACATTTTCCCGACAGTAGATTAATATAAAGCATTCATCCCCCTGTTAATACGGCAAGTAATTATACCGTCGGGCCGGTGTTATGCGTCTCCATTCTCGTGTGTCAATTGCAGAGCTGTGTGATGTCGGATTCAGGATGAAATGAACACGTAACCCAAGAGATATGAAATCAATCAGCTGACTGACAGTGCTGACGAGGATTTAGTTTACTCTATTAACACCTAAGCTTAGAAAGTGTTGATAGACTTGTTATTCGTTGGTGATATTAACTACCGCATTTTCAGTAATAAACGGGAGTAGGACGACTGGTTCACCTGTTATCAGCATGTGACCGGTGAGTTTTGTTGCTTGGCGTCATCTGCGGCATGCTTCAGTAATATATCACTATAAAAATGACAATAGTGCCAATATACAAGAAGACACAACACGAATATATCACATTCTCCCAAAACATGCATCTCGCATTTCACACACACAAGACACCGCATACACAGGTGACCGTCCTTAAATGACCCTGGCTGTTATAGGACGTAAATATAACAATCCAAACCGATCAGTAATACGCATGTCATCTGTAGATACATTTAGTGGGATATTTCAGGGAGATTGCACTATACCGCCACTCGCTATCACAAGGAAACAATATAACTATTGTACATTAAACAATAGACAAAGTTTAGAAGCAATATAACTATTGTACAGTATTTAATTCAGTAAGTTTTGGAACAATATATTTATTGTACATTAAACAGTTCACAAAGTTTGGAAACACTATAAATATTGTACATTAAACAATACACAAAATTTGAAACATTTTACTATTGTACAATAAACAATTCACAAAGTTTGGAGACTATATACCTTTTGTATATTAAACAATTCACAAAGCTTGGAAAAATGTAACTATTGTACAGTAAACGATTCACAAAATTTGGAAACAATATAACTATTGTACAAACAATTCACAAAGTATGGAAACAATATAACTATGGTACATTAAACAATTCACAAAGTTTGGATGAAATTTAATTCAAAAGAGAGTTATTATTTAAAGATGGGCATAGTGAACTGGTTACCATGGCAACCGAAATTTCGGCAATTTCTCTCGGGTTACAAAATGGCATAGAAATAGATGATATCAATTGAATGATAAGAGGATTGTAAGAATTACCAATATGATTTGATAACGGTATCGACCTTTGCAAGCACTTCACACTTGTCCTCTGTGTGTCGTCATGGTGATCAGACTATGTGGAGTATGAAAGCTAAATGAAGAATATTAGATTTGTAAAAAATCTGTAAAATGAATCAATTTTATGGAAATTAATTAATTTTAGTGTAGTTAATTGTAGGAATCATTTTACTACGTCTTCTTTTTCAAATGAAATTTAAACTCGGGAAAATTATGGTCGGTATCAATGTGTGAAAACCATAGAATGATTGCTTGAATTAACATTTACCTTAATTTAACCAAAGATAGTTTTGATATACATATAGATATGTAACTGTACGATGTATGTAAAGTACAATATACGTTTAGCATCAATACTGGTGTTCCAAATCAGTTAACATCACGTGATATGGCTAGTTACATCAATCATCGTTCTCAGAGGAAACGTTAATGACATTTAATTTATGAATCGACAAATTCACAATGGAATCCATAACACTGCGATATTACACATCTCACGTTTTTGTGACGTTGGGAACTAATCTGGTTGATTGGAACATGCACGTGCCTGAAACCTCGTTCTCGAATGCCATCATCAGATCCCTGTATCTAATGGGTATGTTATTGACTCCGGCGCTGTTTCATCAGACCTTGTTACCCCCCACTTCTGATATCATGTAATTAAAACCTCCCTGGTAGTTTGTATGATTTGGATTTTCCACGAGTACTTCAGACACTCAATTTATTTCGCTATATTCCGGGTGTTAATTTCAGTCGTCAGATACGGAAATCCTCTTAACAGTCACGAGACACGAAGAAATGTATTAGTGTTCTAATTCTGAAGAGGACACAACCATCTCTGTTCAACTCTTCACATTATCAATGAATTTCGATTTACTCGATGTTCTACTAATTACCATTGTTACATTATGTTTGCCAGTAGCGATAACATCACAACACCATAGGGTATATACTGTAAATGTTATTTCGTAGGAGAAATATGATTTTGGCGCTATTGGCGTAAGTGATTTTGCATTAAAATTAAGTGTAAGCTAAATGCATTCCATATAAAATGTTGATTCAGCTAATGACAAATTATTCATCCTTGCACAAAATTGTTCCAAATCGATATTGCGCTAAAACATTACTGTACAAAATTCAGTACGCTAAGACAATTGACGTTAGTTTAAAAAGAAACGCGCGTAATTTTGTGCATAAAATTAATCAAGGCATGCAAATGTGCTTGATTCCTTTGAAAAAAACAACCTAATTATAATTATGTTCATGCTGCTATCATAAAAGTCATTTGTTTATGTTCTAGTCGAAACTTTAGGTCATTTGTTCATGTTCTAGTCGAAACTTCGGGTCATTTGTTCATGTTGTAGTTCAAACTTTGGGTCATTTGTTCATGTTGTAGTTCAAACTTTGGGTCATTTGTTCATGTTGTAGTTCAAACTTTGGGTCATTTTTTCATGTTCCTGTCTAAATTCTGATCATTTATTCAGGTTCTAATCAAAAGGTCGAGTAATTTTCTATATTCCGTCCAAATAAAAGTCTGTAAACTATTTTTATCAAGGTCATTTGCTATTGTTTAATTGGTTACTTTTTACTTCTAAGAAAGGTTGCTCTGTAAATTGCCAATCCTTATTTCTTAACCATGATATGCCTTTTTATGTATCCAGTAGCTTATCAGAAGTGTGAAAACTGAACCATATCACGGTCATTGTCGTATAAATCCATCATGAATACATCGCTTGTATTTTCGAGAAAACAAAACATTTGCAAACTTGACAAATCCATCCATGATGCAAATATGTGTGGTTCGTTTATTTATATGATTTCCGTTTATCCTAAAATATTTATCGATCATTTATGAATCTATGAGGAATGTGATAACGTCGTCTGCTGTCGATGTTTATTTGATAGTGGACCTCTTTTCCATCGTCTATATCATTACATATTTCTGTTGACCGTCAACATCTCTAGCTGGCCTCTAAATACGTAGACGAGAGCGTCAAAGCGGTTGACACATCAGGAATGAGCGATAATTTGATTTGCGAAGTCCGCTGCCATGCTCTATATATAAATATATGTATTTATATATTGGCATTCCATCGGTCTGCGGTGGAAATGTCTATTACACGATTAGCAATTGATAATTAAGAAAGTGGCAGAGAGTCTCTTATATCCAGATTTCCTAAATCAAATTTACGATGCACCGTTTACGCTGGACGTACTCGGTAAACAGGCCATAGAACCATTTACATGTAGCTTTAAAGATTCAAAGAATCAAGCAAGTCATAACATAGGCAAAATCAAAGTAAGGCAATCGATTTTGATGCTAGGATTCGCGATTCCTGATATGAATTAACTTAAAACAATATACAATTGTCAATCGTTACACTTAGACGAATGGTGAATATACGGAAATACATTGTTTCTAGTTTATATCATCGTATGTTTTCTATCAACTTAATTTACACCAAAATGGAATGATGCTTAATTTACACCAAAATGAATGATGCTTGGTTGAAATACAAATGTGTGTGTTTTAATTAAAAGTCACAGTGTACATAACGTGACGCTACCCAAATTGGAAAACTTAATGAAGATAACTGTGAAATAATTCTAACGTGTGCATGAATCCAGATCTTTCTCTTAACAGTCCATAAATAGATGCCTTTAGCTGTAATTTTATGTTTTATTTACTTGTCAGCAGTGCATATATTTTGAAATAGAGAGCTTGAAGCATGCCCGTTTTAGCCCCGTGTTTCAGCATGTTCGAGTACCCAAAATTGAACACCTCCCAAATATAGTTTGAATAAAAAATGTATAGATGTCATAAACATGTTTGAATTCATTTAAGGAAAGTTAAAAACAAATAGTTTATTTAAGTCACATATTTGTCAAAATTATCTCATTTTGCATTGTTTTTTCTTATTTTAAAATACATGGTGTTTTAAGGGTTGTCGCACGACTTCGTTTCCCGGATTCTTTTTCACAATTTCACAATTTTTCGTTTTTAAATACATATAACAAGCAACTGGAAAGAAAATGACATTTAATAATTGTCACAGGTACTCTTCAGCACCTTAATATTGCTCAGGGCAGTAATAGTTAGTTTTGATTGTAAAGGGAAAATTATGTTTGACACATTTTAAAAGTGTTCCATTTTGGGAAGCATTCCTATTTGGATAGCGTCACGTTACAGATTTCAAAATACGCCAAGCATCAAGATGACAAAGAAAGGATGATTAAATTTGTTTTACACCTTCAAAGCTACAGGTTTTAACTTGAATTATCAGACTCATCACGCCATTCAATACACACTAGATTAATCAATTGGTAACCCATTCTTGGTGGCGCTTATCATGGATCAGCAGAGCGTTTCATAGTTGCACGCTCACGTGGATATATCCTATCAGCATTTCATGATAATTCTCACTGTGGTATTTGGGAAGTAGCCTGAACCATTGAAATAGACTAGAAAAAAATGATTTGATTTTCAAGGTATGAATCTAGATGTTATAAGAACATGGAGACGAATTCTTGACGTGTAAGTGTAGTAGCCTTTTCAAAAAAACCCAAAACATTTGTATGACTATCACTGAATCGAGAAACAAAGCGTAATTGGTTTTGTTTTCTACTTTAAAAGGCTACCGCGTTAACAATAGATTAAGCTAGGTGAGACGCTGAACAGGTCAGTTCGATCGTCATTGTAGACCGGAAGTACAAAACAAACACTGTAACTATAGGGTATTAATTGGATTCACGACACAATCTGATCATTAACAACATAGCTATTAGGTAGTGTGGAAATTTACATTGTACATCCCATGCTTAGGCTGGCGTTGGGCATCAGGAGGTGTATCATTACACTTTGTATAATAGTGATCGTGCTCGCGGTATGTGGATAATGCTTCAGGATATGTAATTATGATGTGCACTTAACTGTATTGTGTTTGTGTTAGAATCGGATTTGATGGCAGTGACAGTTACTTTAAGCCTTCAAGCAACGTGTTGCTGTCGTAGAAACAAACCTCGTTTTGTAAACATTTTTGGCACGTCGATGTCTCCTCCGGATGGTCGATTAACCTTCGGATCAAGGAGGAAGCAAGTGAAGACGACTAATAATGTCCGAGAGATCTAAAAGTAACATTCGATTGGTGTTGACATTTAAACCTATTATGCAGTTGGCCATTCCCAACAAGGCCTTGAAGTGAACGCTCGCTCGTAACAAATCGTAAGAATGAAGTTACAGAAATCAGGATACGCCTAACCCATCAGGAATAGCCAGTTATTGCGAGGCAGGCCACTGTAATTACAGCAGAACGACTAACGAGCCGCACAAACAGTTATCGAATCGATTCTCCATCCACTTAGACTGTTGATTGACCTCCAGACACCTGTTCCAGGTGTTCACTGGTCACGTGACGTCCGTGATTCATTGGTGGACTGTGTAATGTCCGGTACCATTTTTGGAAATATCACCTTGCTGATGGAGTAAACTAGAACACCATACCGCGCGTTACCGCAGTCATCCATGAAAAACGATGTCTGGCTTCAAAGAACACTTGTGTATTTTCAATAATCTCCATGTTGTCTGCTTCTAATAACAGGAAAACAATTCTTTGTGAAGTCGTTCATAAAACGAACGTTTATTTTTGTTTCGCGTGCATTCTGCAGATTCTTCATAAAATCCAAAAATATTAAGTTGAACGTGAACGTCAGCAAGGAAGTGAAAGTTGCAAACAAAACAAATGTTTTGCATAACCAAAATGATAAAACATACATTATTAACATCTGGAAGCATCATGACATCTTGTCGGCAGAGCGTGTTGATATACTGATACCTGACCGTTCCAGGATGGCATCCTTCCATAATATCAGAAATTACGTAAGAAAATGGAATACTTAATAACTGCGCATTTAAAAACGTCAGGAAAGGATTTTCCAAAGGATTCGGATTTAAGGGCCATTCTACGATTCGATGAATACCATAGGATTTGGGATTTACAAGCATTGCTTTAAAAGTGCACTATACATAAGCAATTCATCATTTCTTCATCGCTAAACTGATATTCTTACTTGTAGATTCTTCTTTATTCGGGGGAAAATCCTATATTTTTTCCCGTGAGTCATTAGTTAGTTTGACATAGATAGGGAGGCTGACATAGCAACAGTCATAACTTTATCAGTTCACGTGCGTGACGCTAACGCGTCTTACAATTGATTACAAAATAAAACAGCCGGTTAAAAGAACCTTAAACAAGGCTGGAATCGTTTCTATCGGCGTTACAATAGATAGCAGAGATATGGTTAAGTAGAATCAAAGCTTAACATTGATCAATCGAACCAAGGCGAGTAGAGATACGTACGGATACAACTCTGTATAGGATTGATCTATTCACCTCACCTGGACCAATCTATCGATACGCTTTTATAATAAAACACGTGCCCACTTAATAAGACCTGATAATCAATTCACATACCTTTTAAGGAACAGAAAATAGAGTGTGTTTTTTCAGATGACATCTTTTATTTGTGTAACATTCATTTAGTTTTAATCCCAATATAAACAGTAAATAGTTTATCTATGCGATCCTACAAATAGTGTAGGAAGGATTTAGTTACTTTCGGAAATGCATTTATTATTTGCTGAATGTAAAACAAATCCTTTACGATAAGGAAAAAAGGTAGGAAATCGACTCTCACGAACTGTCACAAGTAATAACGTACTATTAAGATTTGCCTCGTTAAGATTTAAAATACGGTAAATTTTTGTAATCTTTTAGTGTTAAAACGAGAGTTGAACATAACTAAATGTAAATGATATGCGTTGCCAATTTGATATCATCGTATTTTAAATTTGTTTACTACAGTATATTAATACATAGCATAATCTCAATTGTATCTGCAAAATAAAGTCGGAAGTGGAAGTTTTCTTAAAGCAACAGAGCTCGGTTCTTTTTGTTGCTATAACAGATAACATTTTCCCTCGTAATCAGTAGCCAACCTCGAAACATCAACTGTTGCGTATCGAAGTAGTATTAAACATACACGTAAAACATATATCTAAATGAGCACATGCTGGGATACGTTTACAAGCAATCAGACTAATTAAAGAATAAATTCATCAAGACCAGTACTTATTATCACGTCTTTAATGTAGCCACGTGCAGTTTGATTTGAGGAACACCATTGCGACTGAAGTGTCTGTCTTTCATTAGCATCCTACCTGTTATTTGTCACGTCAGCTATTCGCTGTGATTACATCAAAGCGAATCTTTCCTAGATAACCAAAGCAAACTTTAAAGTGCCCAATCTTGTCTATTATATTGTTTGATAGAGGTCCAAGTATTGTTATTTCTTTCAACACTTTAAGTGACGTAGACGGCACTTTATGTGAAGCAGCAAACAGTTTATGTGATGCAGTCCACACTTTATATTACGAAGTCCACAATATATGTGACGTAGTGATTTCTGGTCGTTTCGATAGTTTAGGCGTGCTTCAATAGTCTTATCGTTGACACTGAAGTCCACATGGGACACATTGCGTGGTATTGACAGTATATCAAACACATCCTCCTCCTCAGCAGACGACAACGACTTAACTGTCTTGGATAAAATGATGTATTATATCTTCTGGGAATAAAAACCTTGAATCAGTATATTGTGGCGGCTAAATAAGTCTTAAGGACATTACTGCGAGGCTGGCGTTCATATCCATTACGTGCGGGCGTGAATAACGAAGTCACCCGTCCCAGCTATTTATGAAACAACGCTTACACATTGACTTGAAATTACAACAGCAATTATACGGATTACGTATAGATATACACACACCTTGACGATTTTAACTGGATTACTTATATAAATGACTGCGTGTGAAGGAAGATAACCCGGGCGGGTTGTGACACGAAATCATGATTAAGTTTTCATTATCTGAAATGGTTTAAAACGGTAAATTTGTGAAGGATCCTTTATTTTCACTGGCATCGACTCTAAATTGTCTTACGAAATGAAAGAACAAATCATACAGTCTGTCCTATGCGTGATGAGTGAGGGTCCGCTATATATCTAATCATTATACATGTATCAATGCTACAGCAGAGTGGCTAAGCTTCCTCTGCCTTGCACACAGCAGGGCCTGGCTCACAGTCGCTCTACAGGTGACACAGCCTAACGCTCTCCTCACTGTTTACTGCAACGTCTGCGCAGTCTGAGACTGCAGCGTTATTACCAATGTAGACATTTTATTTTCATATCCCGAGATTGCACCCTAAAATGGGCAATTATTTCGTGATTAAACTTTATTTACGGTGCTGACAGGTTATCGGAACATTTCTGAGAGAAGTGGAGCATGTTTAAGTGAGACATTTATATTCATTTCAACTCTATTTTGTTATAACATTGTCGACGGATTGTGATCCATTCTAAATGGAATATATATTTTGACATTAAAGCGATATTTTTATAGGAATTTAGACTGAATCTGGTCTGCTTAACAAAAGGATTTTTGATAAAAATCACAGAAAACGCATGCCTTTTCCTGTGCCTATTGGAATAAGATTTTCTTTCAAAACGAAAGTAAACCTTTGATACCGTGACAACTGTGGTTGGATATTTCAATGATACATGTATATCATCCAACTGTTTTTTAATGTTTATAGCGCTTTGAAGGATTGAAATCGACTAAAATTCGATCTCAAGGCTCTGTTATTTGGAGAAACAAAATACAGGAGTAGATGTGATGGTGAAATATATTTTGCTGCAAGTACGTTATATAATGTCATATCTATACTTCATGGTGCTAAGAAATTGAAAAAGACACTTAATCACCGTTCTGACATCGCTAATATCACACAATTCTGTATTGCTTAGCTTGAATCAACGGCTGTACTTCAGAGAAGAGGAGTTTGTGTGGAAGGAAATCTTGTAAAACCATAGATAAGCAGGTTATACAAATGGCATTGTCAATCTCTATTTAGATACGACACTGAATGCAGTTTAGGCTCAAACCGTTATCGATAGGGATAAAAAATTTGTGAGGAAAACGAGTTTTAATAAAAACTAATGTGTCGCATGAAATTGAATACATCGACGCCGTAGCCTGAAGATGACAGAATTTTATCATGAATGATATTTCTGGTCAAATAACATGCGTGTGAGCGGTTCCGTTCAGTATTCCCATCACGCGAAACTGTTCAGAGTTTAAAACAGGAGGACTAACGTTCTTTAGCTCGTCTGGCTAGGTCATACAGATGGCAAAAATCTATTGGAAAACTATATTACACTGTATTGCCCAAGTGTTGACAATCCATCCGATAGTTTCATAATATCCTAAACGGAGCATTTACAGTTATCTCAGATCAGGGATTATTTTCCAGACGAGGTGCGTCGTCCCGTGGGATTAGAGAGGATTTCGGGAAATCAAAGTACATCTACGATATTCGGCTACATGAAGTGTATTTATAGATCTCAAAGACTTGCTCATTTATAATAGGTAAGCTACCGTAAATCTACGATACTAGCCTACTATCGAAAGTGCATTTATAGATCTCAAAGGCATTTTTCTCGGATGGTAATATTTTAACTTATATTACTTCGGTCACTGAAAAGACAGCATGGTTAACAAATAAAATTTGTTTAAATGACGAAATACGTAAGTCTTCCGTGAGAATGTCAAACAAAACCGAGGAAAAAAGAGTTGGAATTATTAGACGGTTATAGATGAACTACATAAAAAGACGCGCATTGTGATGTCCAGCACTGGGAATATAGGTTCTATATTCACAAAGTCTGTTATTTTTATTGTAATATGTCGTGGTACATATTAATGTGAAGGCTATCTGATTATTTCTGTACTGCTGTGAGCATTGCTGTAATTTACAGCGACACTGTTTTATCTAATGTTGCTGAAGATTGTGATAATTGAATCTTTTTGATCTCTCTATTTTTCAATAGAGACCTGTACAGTTTGTGACCAAGCCGTATTAGATATGTAGCGAGCATGTGTTTAGATTCTGTGTACCAGATACGCGATTCAACTCTTAAGGAAAAACAAACACAGTTCAGGATTTTATGTCTCAAATAAACTGTGTCCATGACAACACTGAATCACAAGACTTGTCAGTTTGGCGGGCAGTTCTCTGGTAATCTACAGCACATCCAACGAAATCCTATCGGGATTGTAAAAATGCCACCTCGAATTTGTTCCTAGAATCATTCCAACAAATAGGGTGACTGCGATGTTCTATACCTTGGCAAACCAACTGTAATGAAGTCGGATTCCTGCACCAAAAGTGCATCCTTTGAACTGCAAGTATACCTATGTTATATGGGAGCAGGGTTTTGCCGGTGACACCGAGAAAGCATTGATTTGTAAAACTCATAAAGCCCCTTCTAGTGACATGTGGAACTAATAGTATAGCGTTACCTAGTCATCAAATTGGTTGCCATAGCAACAGCAGATACACATGACACCGATCGTGACTTGAAGAGTCCAATAACACCCATTCAATAATTGAACACGGATTATGTTTTCAATTCTTTGATTTATACTCATTTAGAAATTTAGTAACGGATATCTGCATTGCTCGCTCCTATAGGCTATTAGCATCATCCGAGCGCAGGAAGCCACTTCCAATCTGCTTCCGTGACGTCACGTTTCATTAACGTTGGACTGGGTAATAGAGATACTGCTGGAGGTCACTTCCGGATCCTGTGTGCGCGAAGGCCAATTTCGTGTGACTAATAACGCGTCTGAAATCACAGTGATCATTAGTCGGCTGTGAAAATCAAACTTTATACCATTTCAGTGAGATTAAGTTACTTCGTGTATCTAAATAGATTTAATGAAACAGACCTAACGCGGAAGCCTGTTGTACAAACATTAAAAGGCGATCTGCGTTGCACGGAACCAGCTCAAAGTCATAATGCCTTCGAGCGATTTTAAAGGAGTTTTCATTGATGGAATTTATGAGACGGAAATTTAAAAAAAAAGGAAATTATCAAATGGTATATAAATTCACCATGAGATTCACTGTGTGTGTTATGTCATTTATGCAGGCGCTTAAGGGAAATAAACTACACGCACGCGCTCGCGAGAGGACCTGTTTGTGATGATTTCTGTGATAATATCAGTCGGAGTGTTTACGATTCTACCGTGCCTTTTTATGGTTTGACCGAGTTAGAATAAATCACTCATCGATTTTTGAATGTACGCCCATAGTAAACGTTCTTTCATGCTAAAGAGAGTATTGCCTCCCTTTCACGGTGACACTAACTAAAAACAAAATTTTAAAATTACAAAACCGTAAAAGAACCAGTGGATATATTAAGTACAAATAAGTCGTGTGGAGATAAATTGCAGATGGATATATTTCATCGATTAAGAATACAATAAAAAATTTGAAGAAAAAAACAGCAGTCAGACATTGTTTAGCTGCATGGCTGTCACCTCCTATTTAGTATAAACCAAACCCATAAACTCCTAAATCGTAAAGACGTTGGCCAGTGTTTGTCGGAGTTACGTGTGTATGGCTACATCCGATTACACACTGGTGGTCTATTTAAAGATCGTGTTAGGTACAAATGCCAGGAACGGAAATAAAAACGGTATAAATCGGAAGTGCAGTGCCATATAATGGATTAGATATATTTATTATATTTGACAGCGGTAGATTATCAAGGAGAAAAAGAATCATTTCCTTGTATGGATTATAAATGACTTTTTTTATATAATTCTGGAAATGTAAGGAAGCTTTAATGACAACTGATCATTTTTGTGTATCGAAAAGGAAATATTTTGTGTGGTTGTGGCTGATTCGTAATGGCCATTGGAATTTAAATGGGGATTCATTCATTTCAATGTGTGGAAACAACATCTAGGAAGGCTACACA
Organism: Argopecten irradians; assembly: GCF_041381155.1. Classification (NCBI taxonomy): domain Eukaryota; kingdom Metazoa; phylum Mollusca; class Bivalvia; order Pectinida; family Pectinidae; genus Argopecten; species Argopecten irradians. The sequence goes on along the minus strand of NC_091149.1, from coordinate 24,792,824 downwards.
TACGCGATCTAGGATATTTCTGTGTGTTCTCTGAGTCGTACCCATGGGATATCTTTTAATCTTTTTGTGATTGGAGTAACCACGACATGTGACGTCACCATGCATAGCTGCGCATGTGACAACACCTGTTTGCTTTGTGTGTCGTCACTTGACCTTTAACCTCCTAAAATGGCGGCATATGACCTTAGGAAATTACGCCGAGCGGCCTTGACCAAGGAACGCAATTGCCCTGTCAGTGGAAATGTGGACGAGGCATTTCAAGCATTCGAGGTAATTTTGTCATTTTACATGGTTTGTTGAAATCCTAATATAATATCAATATATAATCCATTACACAATGACAACAATTTACACATTTTTAACTAACAACAACAGTTTTATGAAAATATACGAGCAAAGGTGAAGATGACATGTTTTTTTTCTTAATGGGACATCTTGGAATAACAGTATATACGTTTAAGTCAGTTTCATCACATATTTCCATTAGAAAAGATACATAAAATGGATATTTATAAAGTCTATAGAACTCGATATTTAAGATGTCCAGGGTCCATTAGCTTAATTTTATAATTAGTGAAATTTTCATTTATTATTTTCTGCAAATTTGTGATTATATTTGGACTATCATTAGCAAGCAGTAGATTTATCTAACCAGGATTTATCTTGATTTCAAAATTTCTGTTAAATAGTGATTACCCTAAACACATTCATAACAACTGGGCCTAGTACTTTACAACAAGTCATTTTCTGGTGCTATTAACTTTCGCGAAATTCAATCGCAGCAAAAATTAGTTGATATACACACATCAATCACGATCTAAATGTTCTATTTATCTTAACCTTCATGTTCCAAAAGCATGATTATAAAGAACGCACTGTTGTGATATCGATACACAACCAATATATGTTTATGTATGATGTCTCGATAAAGATGTGTACACTATTATCTTCATCAGGCAAATGTCCAGGCAGCATGTAAGTTGTCACATATAAAAAGTACATTACCCGTACTTTCCCAACTTGAATAGATGCGGCTATATCTTTATCCTCTGGTGCTATTTTGACTTTTGTTTATGGATTTGTTTTAGTCTGTAGGTACAAAATACCAAATGATAATGATACAATAGGTTTATAACAACTATGAAAAGTCACATAACACCAGGTGCTCCGGAGGAGCAAACATTGCTTCACGTGATTTTTTCACGTGCAATTTGAATGAATTTCAAGTAAATTTTACCTTAAACATTGCCTGTTTATACCTTGTTTAGCTTGCATGTTTTGGATCAGTAATACACAATATACCACTAATATTGTTGACCTATATTTATGTGACTGACAACGGGGTTTTCCGCCACATGCTTTTGCCATTTACACCAGATATTTAAGCCACTTTATATTGTTATGAAAAACAAGGTTATACAATATTAAAAGTATAAACTGCATCATGACTGGTATAAATAGTTTGTATTTTCTCTTACGTGAAGCTTAGTACACGTTACTCTATTTGAAATGGTATTCTGGTATGGTTAGTTTAATTAGTTGTTAATAATCTAAAACTACCAAATTCATTTAAACATATCATATTTGTATCAATGGATACAACAGACTGAATTATCCCTTTCCCTAATTACATAAAAAAACAATTGACGTTTTGTGTATCCCTTTTCTCTTTCCACTCTTTCTAAAGCCTGCACAACGTACCTGCAAAAGTACATCGTGCTCAAATATTCTAGTAGGACTTGCTGCAATGCGTACGTCTATCCCTATATGCCATTCACCGATATCCACAGCTCATTATACAAAACCACAATACTCATTTAGAAAACCCTTGTTAAATTTAGCCTGACACTCTGTCTCTGACCATATCCGGGATATTACCAAACATGAGTTCAGACAGGCTATGTTTAGAGAGCTAGCGTGATAGTCTGTCTGCTGTTTCAACAATTCGAACAGTCTGGGGGTGGCTGCGCCTAGACAGAAAATAGGTACTGGGTACAGACTACTTGGTACACTGTGTAATGTGTTGGGTACACTTTATTACATGTTGACTACACTGGACTACGTGTTGGGTACACTTTACTACATGTTGACTACACTGTGCTACGTGTTGGGTACACTTTACTACATATTGACTACACTGTACTACGTGTTGACTACACTACGTGTACCCTGTTACAGATATATATGTTATCATAGACACCCCCCAAGCACCTAAATAGGCAGTAGTCAGACATTACCCTGGTGTAAGCATCATAGTTAGCACTCCTAAAACACCTGCTGATACTAACTTGTCCTATTGTTGATTTTGTGCTTATTGCAAGTGTGTTTGTGTTAACCTCTGCTTTTAATATTATGGTCGAACTTAGCCTACCGACCTGTTAATTTAATATGAATGGTAACTATGGTAACATCAGACATTGTTTAATGTAGACAACAGTTATTATATCATCAGTGTCCAAATATTAGTGTTTCAAGGATAACCACAGGATCTCATCATGGTCACATCTCTGTGTGTTTGCTTGACTATGTACTTGTATTTCACTGTGGCCTATGGTACTTATGAAGTTGTCTAAATTGACAAAAGATAGATAACGGACGTTGTTTCTTTCTAAGTGTTTGGACAATGGGCATCATTGTGTGGTTTTATTTCTCAATACTTTATCAGTAAGGAGTTTGCATTGGCATTGCAGTTTTATTGCTAATTAAACCGAATTAATGACACTGCCAATCGTTTGTAAATAAAACACAATTCTATGTATGTGTATTGAATTTTAAGTGAGTGTTCATGAAATTTTATGAAATGAGTCTCAGACATTTTATTTTTGCGAACCATGGTCAGCAAAAATTGTATTTATATTGACAACAACCATTATTCCGAAGAATTTTAACGTCAAAATTGCTCTATGAATTTATAGCCAATGAAAAACGATGCAGGTTGTATATTCGTGCTATTCGGTAAAATGACGCCGTACACCATCATAAATTCTTAATGTGTTGCTATGACAATATATTTCATATCATTCTTGCCTTTTTATAATATAAATGTAGCCCATTCAAGTACTGGAGTTATTTTAGGTATAAACACTTTTAATTGATCTGGTTATTCGATAAAAAGAAAAATAATTCTTGTCATTAAAATGTTCTTGATTCAATGTTGAAAATAAGCGTTCGAACAAATGTTTAATGTTGGCTCTTTTTTTCTATCAGAGCGTTTGCATTAACCTTCGAACTGGCTGAGATTCAAATTGGCTTTATCTTAGCGTTAAAATGTACTTGATGCAATGTTGAAATTAAGCATCCAAAAACATGTTGAATATTGGCCATTTTTACCGATCAGATCGTTTGCCTTTATGTTCAAACTGGCTGTGATTGGCTGTTGTTGAAACTAAGCATTCGAACAAATGTTTAATTTTGGTCATTTTTCAATCAGATCGTTTGCTATTACGTTCGAACTAGCTGTGATGGGCTATAGTTGATAATGAGGTAAAACGGTATAAAGCTAAAGTAAAATCAAAATAATTTCTAAAGTAAAATCAAAATAATTTCTATGGAATATATATTCAGCCACTCTAGGGCCTTCTTCAGTCCAAAACAGTTAAAACTAAGCATTCGAACAAATGTTTAATTTTGGTCATTTTTTTTCGATCAGATCGTTTGCCGTTACATTCGAACTGGCCGGGATTCAGACTTGCGCATCCCTTCCATCAACTCAAGCCTAATCTTGAAACGTGTTAATTTATCTTGCACAATCCATCTTTAATGGCAACACGTTGGCGAGTGGTGTGAGAGTGTCCGTATATGGAACCATCACTGCGGAAGAACATTTCAACCGATAAAGATTTTTCGAAGAAAGCTTTTTGCTTTGTGATGACGAATGTCTAATAGTGATTTCATTTAGTTATATTTATGACTTGTTCCAACTGTTAAGCTTTTAACTTTTATAAGGTTAAATGAAGCGAGACTTTCTGTTAATGCCTAGTTTTCCGTTTCACGTCTGAATTTAATGGCTGATTCTGAACCCGGTCTGCTGCAGATCAGACCAAGGATTCCGCGCCACTGCTGGGCCTGACAGGGCAGATATATCCAGTTATGCACTATCATCCCGTGCAAATTGTAAATATTTTAATTCAATTATAGGCATCTGAAAAAAATTGGAATAGTATATGCAATGAAATAATATCCAAAGGAAGACAATTTCATGCCCTATCCGAGCCTCGAACTCACGATATAAAGCTACCAATTGCCAAGCTAAACATGCGTCTACATATGATTTTTCTGTTAATACATAATAATATATATAATCAATGTTGAAGAATTAGATAGGATAAGAAAATGAACCTATGTTAGCCAAGCTGACAAATCGTGTTCAAATACATGCTTCGTTAATCACTTTACAGAACATTGACAACTTTCGAAAGATGAATATCTGTACAAGACGACAACTTGAGGGTTAATCAATTTCAAACTAAAACATTTTACATCAACGTCCTCTGTGTTACTGGTTAACCCCCCGCCCAGTTGTAACCATTAATTTTAGGCAGCATATACAAAAATTAGGTCTATTTACACAGTAGTGTTCGTATATATTTATTTATCTGATACTAGAACAGTCGCCATTGGATTCAATTGATATTATAAATAGTTTTGTTTTGTTTGTTGGATTCAATTTACGCCCTATTAACAGCCATAGTCATGTAAGGACGGCCTCCACTGTATGCAGTGTGTTGTGTGTATGAAGTGCGTGGTGCGTGTTTTGGGAGACTGTGGTATGTTTGTGTTGTGTCATAGTTCCATTACCGTCCACTCACTATGTGATTTCCCCACCCAATTTAAGTTGGATCTCGATCTTATCAAGAGTGTCTGCGACAGTGTAAAAGACGCTCACTGTACTTGTGTACCTGGTCTTGGTGATTTCATGTACTCGTTCACCGTTCGATAGTTGTAGTACAAATAATACTCTGTGATTTTTGGATTAGAACTTGCTAACATAAAATTGTCTTTTTAAGTTTATACTTATAAATCTTATCTAATCTATCATCTTTAAAATTATAAATCTCTTGAGGGATTCTTTTTTCGGTAAAACCATTACGCCATTATTTCAGCCTATCATAGACGGCGTTACAAATGTTTTTCATGTACTTGATCACGAGTCATGGTGCAAATTTATACTTTGTAATTCGATTTTCGTATTCGGTTTGGAGATGTAAGATTAGTTAAGTTTAATGTTGTACATAAAATCATATTTGGTTGTGATAAATGACGGAACTACTCACGAAGTATGATATCAGCTGTCTCTTAGGACCGATGACGTCATAAGCAGTCAATAGAAATTTACACCGAAATGCTCTTCTGTAAAATACAATCAAATACACACATAAGTACATTAGTAGGTATGCCTCATGATAGATTTTGTCGAATTTTGAAATGTAATGATAAGATATCAACAATCTCTAAACATAAACATACGATTAAGCAAAAGTACACCCAACATTTGTCGGGAGAAATCGAAGGGGCCTCTCTGAGTACATTCGTGATATTGCTTTGTGGAGTGCATCAAGATAATTAGAAATGTGAATATACAAATGTTAAAATTTCCAAGTGCTAAGTTCTGATGTCAATGGATACTGGACAATACTGTAAACCAACGTTCTTTCGCGACTGTAAAAATTCGCGATTTTCATTTCAAAACAAGTTCGCGAATATTAGAATTCGAAGATTGCAAAATTGGAAATTCCTGTTAATACATTTGTAATTATGATATTAATGGCAAGTCGGAGAGATAGACTTTCGCGAATTTACCTGGATTTTCAAATTATGCAGCTACCTTCTGTATAACACAAACTCTGTGTGTACTTTAAACAAACCAGGAAGCAGTAAGGATGGTGATTGATGTATAACATAAAAATGTTTAATCACACGCGAAAGAAATTCGATTTACAGTATAAAAAGCATTAAATAAACTGTGACACTGCAAGTAAACGAGGTAAAGTTTTTATAATATATAAAAATGCATAATATATAATTATTTGAAGACACTAAAAACTTTATTATACAGCTTAGTTTAAGTTAATATATTTAATGTTGAAATTCAGATTCAGGCTATTCATCTAAAGCATTACTACTTTTTTTTACGAAATTAACGAAAAACGTCTTCACGTATTTTGACTTTTAAATGGATTAATTTATATGTATGCATTGTTCATAAAACCACATATTCCAGAAAAAAATATTATTCAAGGAATAACTTGAATAGATTTTCATATTATGAAGCTACCTTCTGTATAACACAATATATGTGTGTACTCTAAATAAACCAGGAAGCATTTAGGATGATTATTGATGTATTACATAAAAATGTCCATTCAAGTCATTCTTTATAATCTAATCTAAACCTGTGAAATTCCAAATTTTATAAGGGATTCTTTTTTCTCTGAAATCTTTGCGTCATTGTTTCAGCCAGTCAGAGACTGCGTTACATATGGCGAAGTCAATTTGCACGTTTTGTGATGACAGTATATTTTTCTTAGCCAATAAAAACACATGTTACAAACAAGATTGAATTGTTATCATCAAATATTTTTAACAATAGATTTATCACCCCTAACGCTGACAACACTCGACAATAATGAGTTCCTAAAAGTAATTACAGACAATAATTACAACCTTCTCATCGAACTAACCCACTCTCTTAATCTTGCTAAATATATACTTTTCAGAACTACTCATGACACATCGATAATGAGTATTGACGTTCCATTAACTATTTATTATTCAGTGTTGTTGTAGCTCGCTTGTGGGTTTCAGTTTATTATTGTGCTACCAGCGAAATATTCATACTATGGGAGGTCTTCATAAAAATTTTAATTGCACGGAAATTATAATATTTTAATAAATGATTTTACAGTATAATAACTCGAAGAAGCTGTGGGTCAGTAGAAACACGTCAAGTTTATTTTCCTATTCTTGAAATTCTTCTAGTGCAAATAATAAGCCTGACAAAATAATAGTAGGTGATTGGTCATCATGTAGACATGTAGACATCCGTTTTTGCCAGTTTGTTAGCGGATTACCAGTGATTCAAACGTGAAGCGGAAATTAAAGTTTCTCACTAAGTCACATCGTCGCCAACTTTAGAGATTTTAGAACGTCTGTGGGTAGAAGTAAGGTCGTCATTGGTACAAACGGTATCCTAACATCTTACTTGGATTTGTTGCTTGGCTGATTTAAGGACGGCCTCCTCTGTATGCAGTGTGTTGTGTGTGGATGTCTCTATGTTGTGGGAGGCCGCAGTATTTTCGTGTTGTGTCTCTCTTTAATATATGAACACGTGCCTGTTTATAGTGTCTCACCAATGGCCAATGACACATCCCACTCAGTCACATTATACGGACAATGGGGAACCAGTCGTCCCCCTCCCTTTATACTTAGAGCGACACAGAAAATAGACATAGAAAATACTGTTTCATACCTTGATATGTCTTGGCCAGGGGACAGAAACGTGAGCTACCTGCCACAGGCGAACGGTTAACTCAAGGCCAAAAAACGTTCATTCCGTGGGTTGGCGTTGCCTAGGGTCTGATTGCTGTAGGATAAATAAATACGTTAGATTTAATGAAATCATTACTAAAGCTTGATAAGCACGTATTTTGATATGAAAAGTTATAGTTGGTTTTTCTCCAGATTTTGTCTCTTGATACTCTTGATAACTCTTTGAAAGTTTTTTCAAGATTCACTTCCCACTTTCAAAGTCTTGCTGAACGGATTGTACTAGAGCGGCAGTTTTACTTTCGCAATGCGGCACATCGTACGTCAATCTTTAAGTGTATTTCGTGCATTCATCCAGCGCCATTCATCGGTGTATATCGTGCACCCTTTCAAATCCGTTCATTAGTGTGTTTATTTCATGTTTCCGGGGCTACCCTTTAGCTCCTCGTGTGATACAGGAAACTCACAGAACACGTCAGCTACAATGTATGTTTCAATATTCATATATAATGCCTGCTGAAACTGATTTTAGGATATGTTTAGTCCCAGAACACACTTGTTCAATAAAGCCGTCTGGTTCGGAAATCTCCAACCACCGTCGTTATGTAATTTTATTTGTTTCTTGCACGTATTTTCATTCTTGTAGCTCTTTTGTGGATTTTGTTTATGTCTAACTTTTATCCGTTTCTTTGTGTACTGTTTTATTTGCTTTCCCCAGGACACTCTCATTTAGTACTGCCGTACAATTATATATAGCTTTTATAATGCATTTTCCGTATTTGCATATTACAGAGTTATCTGTCTTTGTTAGTAGCCATTGCTTATAACGTCACGTGTTTGTGAATGTAACGTCAAACTTTTCAAAGAAATTGACGTGAATGTCGATAAAAATAATGATGTCACAATCGATACCTACCTGCAAGGGAGTTAACTCTGCAATAAGCGGACAGGGAACATTTAAAACTAATAGCATTGTGATATCAATTATTTCCGCATTAATTGTTTTATTACTTCACTAACGATAAAAAAATATGTCCCCGGCAAAAATATTTCAAAAATTCTGATAGTGAAATTAAATCGTTAAGAAAAAGTCCCTAGGCTTGAAAACCCAAACTTAAATTACAACGAAAATGAAATGGTTTAAATTAAGTTTTGTGGTATGTATGGGAATTTCCGAAAAACTTTTAATTAAAATCTTTACTGGGCGTTCATGGAACTGTATTAATGTGTTCAACCGCGATCGTATTTGTTCATGAATTGCACAAGACTTAAATAACATATCCTCATCTAAGAATGACATCAAACGAAACACACAACTATTGGTCTTACAGGCATTTGGCTTGATGGTTACAGTTGAACGATATGACAATATGAGGAGTTCCAATACATGTACATTTTGTATCATTCACCACTGAAAGTATAGTTTGTTCATATTCAAAATTAAAGTCGTCGGGTTAGGTTGATTGTCAAAGCGTATAATACTGTATGACATCACTTTAGCTTATCTATTGATACAACCTGACTTAGTAACCGTTAAAAATTTTGTATCTTATCTCTAAATCTAGGTCAACTCGCGCAAATGAAGCATTCAAAAAATAGGAGAACATTCATTTCAATAAATGCCAGTATCTTCTGTCTATTATCCTCTTCGACACTACATCATCTGTGCCATGAGGAAATGGTCATTGCTTGGCCCTTGGTTAAGATATGTTTTAAGTGTTTTCGCAGTGCAGCAGACCAATCCCAAAATATTTCAGGTATTGCCCCTATCATTACTTAGCAAAACCACTCTTTTTTGTTGTAATTGCTCTTGACGAATGCCTACAATATTTTTTGAGATTGTTGAGTTTTATCAACTCTTTATTTCTTACGACCTTACGAGTCATAACTAACGTTGTGTAACGACTGGTTTACACGTGCGGTAGTATGTAGCGCTGCAGTAACCCTCGGGACCAGCTGGTAATGTTCTAGTACAAAGCTATGAGACATCGATATTAATTCATAATATTTACAATTGCCTCTGTTTCTGTATCGATAAACTAAGTTTGAGCAGATATGTTTATTTCCTAATAACTTGAGTGCAGAACGTGACACAATTCGTCGCGTATGGATACATGTAAACATTGGCGGACTTTATGACATTCCATAAAATCATGTGTCAATGTTTACAAATAGCACATGTACGTGACAATCGGAGACATACAATAAAACATATCTATTTTTTTGAATGTGTTATCGCTATTTGACTTGAAAATATTAACTGAAATATAAGTACTATTTTTGTGACGTAATAGGAAAAAGGGCGAACGAGGCTGTCAGTCAACAGCGCGCTTTTTCTGAATGGCTGTTGCACGTTTAAACATCACGACAGTATAATTTTGACGGCGAATAGCACGCGTTAAATGTTTGTATCTGATGTTCTGGTTGATTTTATAAGGGTTAACCTCTTACTTTGTTTAAGTTTATGAGATGATAAACCGAATGGAGCAGTCGGTAAATTGTGAAGCGTTTACGCAATCTACCTCGTGCTCCATTGGGTTTACATTGTGTGTGTATCATCTCATAAACTAAACAAAGTAAGAGGTTAATCCTTAAATAACTCATGAGCAAATTCTCAAAGCTACTTTCCTTCAATTATCCAAGTTTATCTGTGTTTCCTGTAACACTAATCTATTGGGACTCTGCTTCATTAACATGTCTGAAAATAATCATTAAGGATGAACATGTACCTTTAGCTTTTGAAGTTTTAGATATGCTTAAAACTTTTCTATGCAGTAAGGGTATATCGTGAACAACATATTCCTTATAGCCACTAGGACGTTGGAAATGTTCACAATCTTTATATAGATTGACCAAATCTAGAGTCTAAATAGGCTATATAGCTTATGAAGGCATCGTGTTTTGTCACTGAAGTTTAATCTAGATTCCTAGAACGTCACTGTGCTCTATAAGCACTAAGCCATGTCCTTATATGTATAGACAGTAGTCAATTATACTGTCCCTGATATTCTCTCTCATATCGCCATCATACACCGTTTTCTGAGCGTGCGAGAACCCTGACATATAAGATTAGCATTATTAGCGACATGCCTATAGCTTCTCTCCTGGCATACAAATGACGTGACATGGCATTAATTACACAGAAGCAGAACTTTATCTAAAACTCCAAAAGCCTAAGGTACATGCTCATCCTTAATGATTATTTTGAGACACGTTAATGAAGCAGAGTCCCAATAGATTAGTGTTACGTGAAATAGTGTACCTAGATAGGATAATTAGACATGAAGCCCTCATTTTCACAGTAACTGTTTCTTATAACAAACCTTGGGAGAGGAACATCAATTATCATGATCTCGTTACTCATTGATTTCATTTGCATTTTATCATTAACTGTTTGTACAATTCCCTGAGATAAACAATTAATGAACATTCGAACGATAATTATCGCAAACATGTACAAGTGTGCAAGGAACTAGAAAGAAAATAACATGCAGACAATGTTGATATATTTTGTACGAGAATTTTCGTTTGGTGACAATTTCATATGTTGGAGGTGATCTATTTTAGAGAAACAAAAATGTACCGCAGATAGCGCGTTCACTTAAGCTGCTCATACCTGCCTGCTGAAACAGAGTTTAAAAATAAAACCATTTTTTTCATAGAATACAGCTATTGATTGAATTGCATAAAACGATTGTTTCTACGTTCTGGCCAAAATGATATCATAAAACGTTAGACTTTAAAAGTCCGATATTGGCCATTAATAAAGACTGAAGAATGAAGCTGATGGATTATTTTAAGTATTGTTTGCTTGTCAAGAGATTAAATCTAGTTTTACGTAACGAAACTCTCACTCTACTGCCATTCACAAACATTCGTGTGGAACGCTATATAGCAGAATTATCTGGGGTCAAACACGAGGGCATTGCTATAAATAGACTTATAAATTTTCTCGTTCCGATGACCGTTTTCTCGATTTGACAATGAATTTCATCATGTAGTAATTAGGGGTCAAAAAGACGGGCATGGCTATAATTAGAGTATTGGTATCCTCGATG